>NW_027282315.1:35000-53641 GCF_046629955.1 Centroberyx affinis | reverse complement strand
TTAACATCTAACGCGTCCTCGCTAACAACATCCAAACTAGTTAACAATATCCCACATGTCAAGTCACTAACAACATCCAACACGTTGACTCGTTAACAACACCCAAACTAGTGGGTCGACATTTTGGATGTTGTTAAGTAGACGACATGCTGGATGTTAACTAGTCGACATGTTGGATGTTAACTAGTCGACATGTTGGATGTTAATTAGTTTGGATGTTGTTAACGAGTCAACGTGTTGGATGTTAACTAATCGACATGTTGGATGTTAACTAGTCGACATGTTGGATGTTAACTAGTCGACATGTTGGATATTGTTAATGAGTTGACATGTTGGATGTTGTTAACTAGTCGATATGTTGGATGTTAACTAATTGACATGTTGGATGTTGTTAACATCTAACGCGTCCTCGCTAACAACATCCAAACTTGTTAACAATATCCAACATGTCCATTAGTTAACATCCAACATGTCAAGTCACTAACAACATCCAACGCGTTGACTCGTTAACAACACCCAAACTAGTTAACAAGTCGACATGTTGGATGTTGTTATCAAGTCGACATGTTGGATGTTGTTATCAAGTCGACATGTTGGATGTTGTTAACTAGTCGACATGTTGGATGTTAATTAGTTTGGATGTTGTTAACGAGTCAATGTGTTGGATGTTAACTAGTCGACATGTTGGATGTTAATTAGATTGGATGTTGTTAATGAGTCAACGCGTTGGATGTTGTTAACTAGTTGACATGTTGGATGTTATCTAATCGACATGTTGGATGTTAACATCCAACGCCTCGACTCGTTAACAACATCCAAACTAGTTAACAAGTCGACATGTTGGATATTGTTAACTAGTAGACAAGCTGGATGTTAACAAGTCAACGTGTTGGATGTTGTTATCAAGTCGACATGTTGGATGTTAATTAGTTTGGATGTTGTTAACGAGTCAATGTGTTGGATGTTAACTAGTCGACATGTTGGATGTTACCTAGTCGACATGTTGGATGTTACCTAGTCGACATGCTGTAAATATGTTGTTGACTAGTTGGTGTGTTCTCCATCTGCACTCTGTTCCTTGATCTGACCTTGTAAACTGATTTTCCCTTCAGGACAATAAACAGTTGCATCCTGCATGATAATCTCAAACAACACACAGGTCACACGGGTCCCTTGTCATCCTCTTGTTGCTATAAACACACACACACACACACACACACACACACAGACTGTAGCCCATCTGTGGTAATGTTTACCTTAAACCCAGTCACCAGGAGGTCCCTAGGAGCCTAATAACAGCTTGGCTCTTTTCAATACAAACAGAGATCAAAACCAGCTTTGGTATGAAGGAGAGGGAGGGACAGAGGGAGGGAAGGAAGGAGGGACAGAGGGAGGGAGGGAGAGGAGGGAGGGAGGGAGGGAGGGAGGGAAGGAGGGAGGGAAGGAGGGAGGGACAGAGGGAGGGAGGGAGAGAGGGAGGGAGGGAGGAGGGAGGGAGGGAAGGAGGGAGGGAAGGAGGGAGGGACAGAGGGAGGGAGGGAGGGAAGGAAGGAGGAGGGAGCAACGAGAGATCAGCGCTTCAATATCACAAAACGCTGCTGAAAAAAAAAAATCACTGCCACAGAAAGGAGCAGAGTTTTATATCAAGTTGACCAACAATGTGACTTAATTCCTTTGCATCGAGTCCGTAATGATCCAACTCTTCCAATACACGTTGACCAACCCCCCACCCAACCCCACCCAACCCCCAACCAACCCCCACCCAACCCCCAGCACCCCCCACCGGTCCGGTCTGCTGCGACCACTCCTCGAATTCCACCTAATCTCCACCAACCACAGCAGCATCTGACATAACCGCTAAGCCACCGTTAATCCCCGGCCAAATCCCCGGATTCCCCCGAGAACGCTCCATGTCTACATGGTGAGATCTTGCGCGTCTTGAGCCGCACGGCAGGCTCGGTGTTTCCCCTTTCATGGGATTTTGTTGTGATACTGTACTGATCCAGGAGGGGAAAATCCATCAGTTTGCTTGACCCCTTTCACGGGGGAAGTCCGGTATGACGGTCGACCACAGAGTGCCGCCTCCTGGAGCTGGGAGGGACCCGGTGCCTCGCTGCGGGACGCTTCAGCAGGCATCGAGGATCGAACCTGTGACCTTCTGGTTGCATGTTGGTCTCTCTAAGGCCATCCTGCTGTCCAATCAAAGGACTCATCTGAGCTGCCTCCACTCACAGCTCTGGCCTGTTAAAGACTATTTTGGGGCTTTTTGCCTTTATTGTGATAGTTTTACAGTACCCAGTGAGCGCCAACCGGGATTTCAACGTTGATTTCTAGTTGAAAACTGGGTGATATTTGGTCTGAACATCTAAGACTTCTTTTCGCCCTCTTTTCTTTTCAACCAGCTAAAATGCGGTTACAACATCAACGTGTCACAAAAAACAAATTTGTTTAATCATTCGATAATTTGTTCAGTTGTAGCTTGAAAGAGAGACGATATTGATTAGTGTGAAGGTATTTCTCCAAAGTCATATTGCACTGGTAGGTGAAATGTGTTCTACACGAAGACGTCATTTAAACGCATTTAATGTTTCATTTAAAATGTCATAAATATGGAACTATACAGGCTGTGTGCTGCCAACAAGAAGCTTCAGGACATCGTAATGGGAGCACAAAATATCGCTTACTGCTGTAACACGCATGCGCAAGTACTGATGTGGTCCAGCTTCAACTACAACTGACACTGACAGAGTTAAGTGGTGTTTATACTAAGGGTTATATACTAAAATATTTAATGCAAAATGCAGCGCACTCCGGTAGCCTGCTGGTTAAGACTCACACCTCATAACCGCAACGTCTGCGGTTCGAATCCAGCTGTGGACTTTTGTTGCATGTCGCCCCCCATCTCTCTCTCTCCCTTTATTTTTCCTGTCTTTGAATGTTGAAAGTTCACATTTAGACCATATTTCACCGGTGTAATATCCCGGTGAAATATGGTCTAAATGTGAACGTTCAGTCAACGTCTTCAAATAGTCGGTGAAAAAACTTTCACTTTTGAACCCGTTTTGAACGACCATAGTCACTTTTTAAACGTCTTTTCAACGGAAAAATGCTCACCGGGTAGAGATAGACAGGAAAGATTAGGAGAGAGGGGGATGACATGCGGCCTGGGTCCTGGGTCGGATTCAAACCCAGGACGGCACATTTACACGGCGCACGCTTTAGACCACTGACCCACCAGGACACCCCGGCTCTAGCCTTTTAAAAAGTGTGGTGGCCAAACAAGCCCGACCTGAAGCCAGCATCCACAACTAACAGTTCCTGTTACTCCACACTCTTGGTTATACTTCGTCAATGGACGCCACTGCAAGCCAACTGCACGCACACAACTTGTCAAAGAGACAACTTGGAAGGGACTTGAGTTGGATTTAAGAGTTCACATCTGGTAACAAGAGACGCTGAGCGAGACCCAACGCCGAGCCCCCCCACCGACATTCTCAGACAAAACCAGTAATCCCTCGAGCAGCAACACAAGCAGATTCTTTCCCCTGCAACAGCGCTGTTTTATTGATATTCTGCCGCAATGATGACAAGAACAACAAAATGCAAAGGAGGGAGGTGGAAAGGGGAGACAAACGAGTAAACATCTTCCAAATGCAGAGAAGCAAATCTGGGCCGACCGTGTCGCACTGTTAGTTTCACATTTCACGACTAAAATGTCACGCTCAATCTCCGCTCGCTGGAGAGCGACTCGCTCCACAGGACCGCGGTCTGCAGAGGGCCGAGGCAGCAATCCATGAAGCTGATTGAATAGACGGCGCTCTGATCTGTTCTGCATATGCTAATCCAACTCCTTAGAGCGTCAGTGTTTGCCAACATTTAGAAGGCTTAATGAAAGTAAATCGTCTTTTGGGACGCAGCTGCAGAGGAAAAGCGTCAAATTAAACGCTGTAAATAGCAAACATTTTATGGAAAGCTTTACTTTCTCCAAAGACTGTGAGACTGACTCGGCACAATCTGTCAAAACGTACGAGTAAAGAAGACCTGAAATATCCTGAGAACGTGAGAGTAAAGGCATTTGTGATGAACCTGTGGAACCTGTTAAGTGAATGCAAACAATCTATCTCATATTTGTTTATCTCTTATGAAGGAATGAAAAAATGAAGTCCGTGAAAAATAAATTGGCGTTCCCGAACAGTAACGGTGAGGATTACAGATTCGACCGGCCGCGACCGGACTCCCATCACAACTCCGGTGTAAAGGGAGAGAGAGCGAGACAACAGGAGCCCATGTGATCAGCAGACCTGCTTCCTACTGACCTGATTAACCTGCAGCCTCGGCTTCACCGGGTCAGTGGGCGAGTCACGCTACTGACACACTGAAGTGACTCTGCATTGTGTCTGAAGTTGCAGCAAGTTTCTCCTAATCAGTGGTGGAAAGTAACTAAGTACGTTTACTCAAGTACTGTGCAAGTACAATTTTGAGGTACTTGTACTTTACTTGAGTATTTCCATTTTGTGCTACTTTGTACTCCACTACATTTTAGAGGGAAATATTGTACTTTTTACTCCATTACATTTATTTCACAGCTATAGTTACTAGTTACTTTTCAGATCAATATTTTATATTTAAAACATTTGATCATCTTTATAAAATAACTATAAAATAGCATTGTTATAGATTAGACTAAAAGTATAGCTAAATTGTTAAGATTAGCTTCACGTTGACAACTTTAAAATGCTGCTTACATGTACATGTATGTCAATAAATCAGTATTAATATTCCAATAATTTATGAAAAATATAACTCTCTAAATGGGGACAGTTTGCATAATGAGTACGTTTACTTTGATACTCGCTGCCAATACTTTTGTACTTTTACTTAAGTAAGATTTTGAATGCAGGACTTTTACTTGTAATGGAGTATCTTTACATTGCTGTATTGGTACTTTTACTGAAGTAAAAGATCTCAGTACTTCTTCCACCACTGCTCCTAATGCCACCGTACCCTCCCCAAGAGGAACCAATTGGGAGTGGAGATTAGGAATAAAGTTTTGTGTTACTATATGCTAATTTGGTTCTTCTGTGTAACATTCAAGAGAGAACTATCTCCAATACATGTTAGATGCATGAGAAATATATGAGGAGGAACCATCGTATGAAGGCCACGGCATCTGACATGATCACCGTTCCCCTCTATCATGGTGACAGTGAGGAGAACAAAATCTGCATGATCAATATTAAGAGTTCAACATACCATTTGGAGGGTCACATCTTTTCTCTGCAAAACAAAAATTGACACCATTATAGTTTCGGAACCAAATCCAGAGCAGATCAGAAGGAAGATACTTAAAGATAGTGAGATGAGTGGAAAAGGCAGAGTTCCAAGTGAGAGTTCCAAGTCAGTCTCACGTCTTCAGGCACAAGTCCAAGTCAAGTCCAAGTCATTAATGTCGAGTCTCAAGTCTAAATGTAGAAAAGCAAGTCAAGTCAGAACAAATCAAGAGTCCAGTATCAATTTAATATCTTAAAGAAAACTAAATATCTAGGACTTTTCAATGCAATATGGTTTTAATAGGATAAAAACTTGGTAAGAGCATCATGAGTTTGATTTCTATAATCAGTTTCAACTTCAATAAATTCAATCATTCCATACAAATTCAGAAAACAGAATTTAAATTCAGTCGTCTGCTGGAACAAATCTCATCACTTTCAATCTGAGTCATTTACACAAACACAAGATCTCAAGTCAAGACTTTAGAAACCTTTTCAAGTCATCAGAGTACAAGTCAGAGTCAAGTCCCAAGTCACCAGAACCCAAGTCAAGTCAAGTCTCAAGTCTTCTCTTCATGCATCAAGTCAAGCAATTACAATTGTGACTCGAGTCCAAGTCACGTGACTCGAGTCCCCACCTCTGGGAGAAGGTGAGCTACCCAAGAGAGACAGATAGTGTGTTTTGGAGGATGGTTAGTGTGATTCTGTGTCACAGAGAAAGAGAAGTTTGGGCCCTCGGGTGCCGCTGTGAGCCAGAGGGAACACGCCGCCTCACGACTCGCCGCCGCGGGCGAAACGCTCGGAAAGACGGTGCAGGAAGTCCTCGACGTGCGGAGAAGAGGAGGCAAAAGGTATGAAAGCAGTCGTGTCTGCCTTACCCTCTACCTAGAGGTATCAGGGAAGCCAGCTCGCTAAATATTTTTAAAAGAAAGCTAAAAACTTATCTCTTCACTTTAGCCTTTAACTAGCTACGACTTTCCTGATACAGGCCTTAAACTTTTATTGTATTTATTTATTTATTTTGTATTTTTTTTACACTTTGCACTTATGCACTGCTGCACTTCTTTTAGAATGTTGTATTTTACTTGATTTTAATCATTCTATGTACTCTATTTCTTAACTTTATTTTTATTATTATTCAGTGGGTTTTATTTTCCATCTTATGTTATGCTCATTCTATGTCTATTTTCATGCATGTAATTTCTTTGTTGTAAAGCACTTTGAGCTGCATTTCTTGTATGGTGCTATACAAATAAAGTTTATTATTATTATTATTATTGTTACCATTATTATTGCAAATTAACTCAAACACGTCATGCTACAACTTTTTTGCTGCTTGATACAAAAGGAAAACTCACACGGTTCTCATTTTCCATGTCTAATCTACAAGAGAATCTGTCTGATAGAACATAATTTCCTCCGGTTTAAGGGTTTGTTATCAGAGTAGCGTATGTTACCTTTCCAGCTTTCGCGGCATTCTAGCAGCCAATGGCATCGCTGGAAAGATTTGAGTCTCAGAAATAAACAGAATTCTGCAGAGTCAGACTTTGTTGTCACTGAACTTTTATTTATTGAATCCTGAACCTCAGATTGCGTATCAAATCGTATCGAGAGATAAGCAGGTGGTCCATCACTACTGTTTATTGTTTGTTAAAAGAAAACGCCTTGACAGATTTAGGTGTGCGGTCTACTTTGCATCTACTGGACTTCTGTGATTGTTGAGGGCGCTTTCACATCAGGGACCCGGGCCCGGATCAACGAACCGTGCCCGGGTCCACTTGAAAAGGCGGTCTGGAGTACGGTTCATGTGTACTCGGGTACGGTTCTCATCAGGTGTGAAAACTACTGTACCAAAACACAGAAGTGTACCGCTATTTACAACGTGACGTCATAACTATTCGACTGTCCCGTTCAAAACATGACCCCGAAAGGATCTCTCTGGTCTACTGAAGAAATAAAATGCTGACTTGAAATTTGGGCAGACGAAAACATACAATCACAACTGGACATTACACACAAAAATGCCGAGATGTATGGATTAATTCAAGAGTATTTACATGTGCGTGGGTACAATAGAACAACAGAACAATGCCGGACAAACTAAAGGAAATGAGGCTGATGACACAAGTGTACTCTTCTCCTTCTTCTTCTTCTTCTTCTTCTTTGTGTTTATTGGCGGATCGTAAACCAACTAGGTGCATACCGCCACCTTCTGTATGGGAGTGTGTAGATACGTCAGTGTACTCGGGTACGGAACAACATTACTAATGTGAAAGCTGAGCGGTGGGGGAGTGGAGAGGGGGGGCGATCGTACCTAATATGAAAACGACCTGAGTCTTGGTTGAGCACGATCACTCACGCACAGCAGTTCAGTGCTTTGCTCAAGGACACATGGGCAGGGGGTTGAACCTGTGACCCTCTGGCTACAGGACGGTCTCTGTAAGTCACCCTGACACACCTGGACACGACTGAGGTTTTGGTTTGGGACTGAGCTTTGAGGCTTGTTAGTAAAGGAGGAGGTGAGAATTCTCATTCATTTTGTGGCGAGGTGTGAAAGTTGAAAGGTCACAGTGTGAGGAAGCAGAGGAGGGGAGGGGGGGGGGGGGGGGATCGAAGGCGGCGGCGGTGGATTACCGGTTTTGCGTTGCCGCCGGCTGAGCAGATCGTTCACCGCCACTCTGAATCTTTTGGCTTCTTCTTCGCTGGCGAAGTTCAGGCCGATCTGACAAGTCTGAGGAGAGAGAGAAGAAGAACTTTAGCTGTTTGATGCCATTGTTGATTAAATAGTTGGGAGATTTTTTTTTTTACAGAACGACTATGAAACTACGGAAGCCCATTGAGGACCAGTGTTGGGGATAACGGGTTACATAGTAGCATGTTAGAGTAATCAGATTACTTTTTTGTGGTAACGAGTAACTTAACACATTAATTTTTCAATTTATGTAATCAGTTATTACTTACTTTATCAAACTTACATTTTGCTACTTTTATTTTTCTTTCAAATGGTTAAATGTTTAGTGCAAATTAAAGTAGGCCTATAAATTAAAGTAAAAATGAAAGTATTGGTTACATGATGTTATCACAGCAGACTGCAGCACGCCGAACACAACAATAAACTGCAGAACTTGGAAATATTCACATTACTTTGAACTGATGGAAGAAAAGAACATTATTAACTGTAAAAGTAGCTTTCACTATCAAACCTAAGATTTTAATTCTAAGCGTTTGTGAGCGCAGTCTGCCGTTTATTCTGAGACCGGATCAGCTGGTTTTTGATCTGACTGTTTACTGTGGAACCAGGGGCCGGATTCACAAAACCCTCTTAAGAAAAAAAATCTTCTCAATTGCCATTTTTTTCTTAACTGTAGTCTTAAGAAAAAAAAAAAGGAAAAAATGCTATTCTCAAAAACAGTTCTTATATATTTTCTTAACTTTCTTTAAGACAGCCCTTCACCTGTCTTAAAACTCCTACAGTGAAAAGGTAAGCCTCTAATATCATATATTTAAACACATTTTAGACAAGTAGGTTATAGTTCAAAGTCTTCATAGGTTCCCCTACACCTAACATTAAGATGAACATTTATTGTAAAGCTTTATTTGGTGTAGGGCCAGGTAGGCCTCTGTCTCATGTCTGTTGGAAATAAGCTGCAAATTTTACAGTTACCAACAGCAACCAATGTTTAAATCTTTGCTCTAGTTGCTCTAAATAGGTTTTTCCCCAATTGTTTTGTAGATGGAAGCACTTTGGGTTGCCTCCTAGCCCTGTCTCCTAGCCTCCTAGCCTTGTCTCCTAGCCTCCTAGCCTTGTCTCCTAGCCTCCTAGCCTTGTCTCCTAGCCTCAATGGCAGTAAGCCTAAAGTTTATTAACCAGAATTAATTCAGGCCCTATTTTGACAAGTTCTTAAGTTGGAAAATTAAAGAAATTCGTAAGAAATGAGACTGTTACTAAGAAAATATTGAGGAATTGCACTTAAGAGCCTTCTTAAGAACTTTCTAAAATTTCCTCTTATGTCATTTCTTAAGATCTATCTTAAGAACACATTGGTGAATCCGGCCCCAAGTGACTGAAAGCACCTCGATGTTTTCTTCAGACAGCAGATTGTTACTTAGTGATGATTTCTGTACATTAAGAGTGATGACATCAACAGAAGATGTATTTTAATGGCATGATTTTAAGTGGGTAACATGAAAGTGCTCTAACACGTTACTTTTAATAAAGACTAACGTAACGTAACTAGTTACTATTTAGGGCAAGTAACGAAGTAAAGTAACTAGTTAGTTTCAAAAGTAACTTTCCCCAACACTGTTGAGGACATACTGTATTCAAAAATTGTATTTACGCGATTTTCCCGTGATAACCAGTTAATTTTCTTTTTTCGTTTTCTCAAGATATCTAGTTATTTATTTATGTCATTATCTGGAGATAAAACATTTTGTTTTCCTGAGATAGCGACATCATTTTCTCAGAATCTCGAGAAAACAAAGTAATGGGCATAAAGTAATTATCTCATTATTGACAGACAACCGAGATAATGTTTACATTTTATTTCTATCACACTGACATGAAGCTGCTGACTGACTGAACACCAGCAGGCCGGCTGCAACATTTGGCTTTTGAATAATTTGCTTTCCTTTAGCATGTCAGTTTCAAGCAGAAAATTATCACATTATCTCTGGAAAAAAAAAAGTGTTATCCTGAGATAATGACATAAATAATTTGACAAAGAAAAAACCCCAAAGAAAATCACCTTGTTACATAGGAAAATGGCATAAATAAAACTCATGTCCTCCCATAATGAAACATGGTCCCTTAACACCATACATATTAACAGACTGACATCTGAAGCAATTTAGGCAACAAGTGGACATTCCAGAACAATACTGCACACTGCAGAACAGGCGGCTTCAGCCAAGAAATCTGATTAACTAAAGACTAGATCCAACTGTGCTGATAATCCTCTGACCGGACAGACATGTTCCACCGGTTCCTGAGCCAACTCATGAGAACCAGGTGCCAGTTTGGTCCTGGGTTCTATTCTCTTTACATGTTCACCAGTTTGTAGAAAACCTTTCTCTCTGTACACACGTGTCGGTAACAGTTTGATAAAGGCCTTAAGGCAGAGGTGGGGACTCGAGTCACAGTTTTAATTGCTTGAGACTTGACTTGATGCATGAAGAGAAGACTTGAGACTTGACTTGACTTGGGTTCTGGTGACTTGGGACTTGACTCTGACTTGTACTCTGATGACTTGAAAAGGTTTCTAAAGTCTTGACTTGAGATCTTGTGTTTGTGTAAATGACTTAGATTGAAAGTGATGAGATTTGTTCCAGCAGACGACTGAATTTAAATTCTGTTTTCTGAATTTGTATGGAATGATTGAATTTATTGAAGTTGAAACTGATTATAGAAATCAAACTCATGATGCTCTTACCAAGTTTTTATCCTATTAAAACCATATTGCATTGAAAAGTCCTAGATATTTAGTTTTCTTTAAGATATTAAATTGATACTGGACTCTTGATTTGTTCTGACTTGACTTGCTGTTCTACATTTAGACTTGAGACTTGACTAGACACTTGTGCATGAAGACTTGAGACTGACTTGGGACTCAAGCAAAGTTGACTCGGTCACTCCTCTGTCTTAAGGACATTCTGAACTGTGATTTTGTGAACCTCGATGCAGCAAATGTTCCTCGGCAGCATCTTCACTGCCGTCAGATCCAGAGTCAGGGTTAAAAAAAATCCTCTGCTGTATTACTGCTGTAATCACAAAGAGCTGCAGACTTACATCTCCTGCAAACGCAATGAAGTAGGATCTGGAGCTGCTGATGGAGAAGTTGTTGTACAGTTCTTGTTCAAACATGGTTTTCCCTTCCTGGAATATGGGGGGGGAGGGAGAGAGAGAGAGAGAGAGAGAGAGAGAGAGAAACGGTCATTCCAGATTCTCCCTGCAGTTTAACAGACTCTGGAGCAGCCAGAGGGATTTCTGACGGAGCCGGACAGGAAACCAGCGTGTCCAACCACAGTCCAGCGTGTCCCCCATCTGTTACTGCTGCACAAACAACTGAATATATAACCTTATCTCACAATATCAGCTTCCTCAATGACTAACTGTAGAATATTGGTATAGTCACAAAAGTTAATCATTTAATTTCATTTAGACCAGTGATTCTCAACCTTTTTCATATCAAGGACCGCTTATTCAGTCCACATTAGAGCCATGGACCCCCAATTGATGAGATTTTGTCTCTCAAACCCAAATATGATAACATTTTTATTGTTAGATATGATTTTGTCCAGAATTCCTATCTAGACTATCTAGAGAGATAACAGGGAAACTATGATCAAAATAGTATTTCTTCTGCATTCTCTAATTGTGTTAACTTCTTGTAAACAAAATAAGGCTGAAGTTTGACAATTGATCAATTTGCTGGGGACCCCCTGGAACACCCTCAAGGACCCCTGGTGGTCCCCGGACCCCACGTTGAGAACCACTGATTTAGACCACCTGCTGTATCGTAAAATCCTCAAGATGCTGCTGTGAGATACCAGAAAAAACAATAAAGTAACCGTGTTCGTCAAATCATCGAGACCAATACACATGACTTGTAATCGTGATCACAACATCAAGTGAAATAATCTGGATTATAATTTTAGCTTTAGTCACACAGTTTAGTCAGTCTCTGGTTTAGTAGGGCTGGGTTTAAAAAAATCGATTTTCCGATTCAAATCGATCTTCATTTGAATGATCCGATATCGATTCATAAAATCCCGAGATCGATCTTTTAATATATGCCCAATATATGCCTGTAGAGTCTGTAGAGTTGCACAACTTGCACTATATTGTGTTGACTGCTGTAGTGTGTTGGTCATGTTAAATAAAAAGTACATTAATGTAACTACTTTGGGGTCAATTCTAAATGTAAACTTTAAAATTTTTAATAATGCAGCAGGTTAGAGGGTTCCTTGTACAATTTGCAGCATCAGTTCTCTGAGAATCTCTTTCATATCCAAGCAAAATCTATATTGTAACTGAAATATCCCTAACCGAATCGATATTGAATCGAATCAAATCGGAAATCGAATCGATTCTGGAAATCGGTGGCGATACCCAGCCCTGTGGTTTAGTAGCTAAAAAGCTAAAAATGTTACGAGCCGGAACAAGTCGGGCACTCGGGCGTCCCACATGCAGAGCCGCTCACCTTGATGTCGAACACCCGGATGTAGTAGGACCTCTGTGGATTGTCTTTGATCAGACAGGCCACTCCGCAGCAGCGCTTCACCCAGCTGCAGCTCCGGTCCGAGCCGTAGACCTGGACCACCGCCGAGCACAGGGTCTGCAGAGCGGGAGGAGAGGGGGGGGGGGGGGGGGGGTCAGGGGTCAAACTAACCAAAAACAGCAGGGCCTTTGATTCCACTATTGAATTATATTAAATATTATATGCTTTCATTGACATATTTCTGATAGTAGGGCTTCAATCTCAGAGCTGGGAGATTTCTTTTTAGTCTTCCGCTTCATTTTTATGAATGAAGCTTCCCGACATATGGGCCGGACCCCTAACCGTATATGGCATTATTGGGGTGTCAATTATGCAAATTCACAATACTCATGACTGTGCGTTCATTTAGAACAGGTGGAATCCATCATGTTTACGCGGGTCGTTTAAGGCAGTTATCTGACGTGGCACACTCCTACGAGTCCACCTCACGAAAAAAGTAAGAGAAATTTAAGATAAGAATATGAAAATGTTCTTGCATGAGGCCCAATGAGATTAGTACAGACTGGTTCTAAAGGCTTGGAGCCCCGCCCACAACAGCACAGCCTGGGTGGTTTCAACACAGACCGCCTCAGAATGTGATGGATGCTAAACGTCCCATGATGTGAACGTCTCCTTAATCACTCTGTCCCCCCAGACCGTCCCGGGACTCAGACCGCCGACCCTCCGGCAGCACGTCCCTCCTCGCCACAGAGGACCGGAGCCTGGGGACCGGATCTGTCCCTTCAGGTTCCTCAGTCGGTCAGGGAAACTTTCACAGCTTTCCCTCCTTCATTATCCGCATTATCCGTCCACATCTCACTCTGCGTCTGCTTCCTCGTTAAACGCCTCCGAGCGAGCCGCTACACAAATGTGGCAAAGCAGGAAGAGGAAGAGCTGATGAGGAAGAGGAAACCAGCAGGATCCAAAACCACACTGACAGCATCACTTCTAAACCAGACCAGAGAGACCAGAGAGACCAGAGAGACCAGTCAACGCTGCAGAGCCCATGCTGGTTTTGGGGAGCGGTGAAACTTTCTGAAATTAGATAAAGAGTCGCAAACACAAATGGTGGACAGATGCTTTTTCCACTGCACCACTACAGCACACCAGATAATACTATTACACGGCTTTGTTGAATACTCGATTCTGATTGGTCAATTACAGCATTCTACGGTCTGTTATTTCTGAATAACAGACCGTTGCTATGGACGCAGTTCTGATCACAGACTCTGGAGGACCACGTCCAATCATATCAATCTGCAGAAAGAAGTCCGGTAAATTTTAGTTAATTTAAATGTAACAGCATCAGCTCATTCGTGACACTCCGAATGTAGCTTTCCGTTACTCCATCAGAAAACACCATGGAAGATTTTTCTAATATTAACTTTAATATATTTGGAGAGCACGAAACTTTTGATTCATGGTGAATGGCTGAACTGTCCCCGGTGAAGACGGGTAAGAAGCTGCAGAGTTTACGTTGTTATGGACGCAGTTCCAACCGTAGAATCTAACGGACTATTTTGTGTAGCGGAAGCAATAAAATCATTTTTAAATCAATATTTTGTGTCAAATTATTGATTTCTTTAGTAAATAGACGTGTAATAAGCGGGATAATGTGCAGTGAGCGGGTCCTGCATCTCCCTGTCAGGGTTTATTTAGCAATAATGACCCGCTCACTGTACATTATCTCTTACACAGACCTGTACAGACCATGTACACAAGACCTGCATGCTAAACTAGAAAAACATTTACCAAATCACATTAGTTGTTGTTGTTGTTGCCCGGACGCTCTTTTAACATCATAACATGTTTTAACCTTCGTTTCTCCAGTGGAAACAGAGCAAGCTGCTTTCTTCAGTGTCTCCACTAGTGCTGAAACCATTAGTTGATTAATCGATTAGTCGATCGATAGAAGATGAATTGATTAAGGAAGCGCCCTGGTGGCTCTGTGACGTCCTCCTCCGCTTCTCTCTCTCCCCCCTTTCCTGTCTCTATCGAATAAAGGCAAAGAATATCTAAAAAAAAAAAGAAAGAAAATGAATCGATTGTAATTTTGATAATCAATTAATAATTTTAGTCATTTATCAAGTAAAAGTACCAAACATTTGCTGGTTGCAGCTTCACAAATGCTGAGATCTGCTGCTTTTTTTTTTTTCTGACTCTGGGATTTTTGTCTGCTGAAGAAATCTGAAGAATCACTTTGGACTGAACTGAGACGGACAGTTTGGACATTTTATAGACTCAACAATTAATTGAGAAGTTAATAGATAGATTAATCAATAATGAGAATAATGGTTAGCTGCAGCCCTCGGCTCACTGCTGAGCCTGCAGGTTTGTGTCTCCGCTGTAACAGACGGTCTCTCTCTCTCTCGTTGTGGTTTTGTGGTTTTGTGGTTTCTGTCTCTGCAGCAGAGTCGGATCAGACGAGCTTCGCCTCGCCGTGGAGGAAGAGGAAGAGGAAGAGGAAACGCCACTCGGCTCACTTCCTCTTCTGTGATTTATGAGTTCAGGTCAGACCGCAGCAGGAAACACTTTCCACCATCAAATCACCCTCACCATCACACAGGGTGTGAGGTCAAAGGTCAGCCGGTAAAAGCTTCAGTCGGTCCGGCTCAGTAAAGTCTCACCGAGGGAAAGTGTGTGATAATAAACACACACACACACACACACACACACACACACACACACACACACACCTAGACACCAGACTGCTGGATCTGCAGGTTCAACACTAAATTCACTGACATGTTTCATTCATTAGGAACATGTTGGAAACGTGTTGGAAAATATCCTGAGCTGCATCTAATCCTACTATAAAATGAGGAAAACTGTCCTCCTGTCTGTCTGCATCCATTTTGCTCCTCAATGGTTTGGCCAATCAATCTGAAACTGCACATGGGCATTGAGCGTTGGCATAGGCAGGGACTGACCAAGCTGATTTTTCCTATTTTCCCAAATTCACGCTGTTTATGCGCATTTTTGGCAAGTCTGCACAGAGTTGTGGTGTGCACATCCCCGGGTCTGGACCAGTGCCTCTGGGTTCAGCTCTAATAAGAAACTTAAAAAGGAATCAAATCTGAGCTGAGAACATGTTACTCTCTCAGAGAATCTGACATGTTGAGAAATGAGAAACCATCATCAACTTAAACTCAGACAGCGATACTTGTAAAGGGTCCGACACTCAGCCAGGTGAGACCATATTGGTCATATTGCCTTCAGCTCCCTGTGAGACTCAGGGCTCAACAAAACCAGGATTTGAAACTGAGTACAATACGCTCATTTCACACCATGCAAATACAACTGTGTGCAGTACAACAACAAACAGTCACATTTCTTCACAAAAACTGTCAAAACAAACTGTCAGTATCTGAAGCGGTCTGATGCAGAGCTTCTCAAACCTTTTCATGTCAGCAGCCTCCAAACAGACACTGCAGACCACAAACCACAGAAAATAACTATATATTTCATCATGGTTTTGTCTGTCTGTACTGGAGGTTTGGAGGATGAAACCTCTGATCAGACTCATCATGCTAACTGTGCCAACCTCTACTGAATGAAATTAAACTACTCCTCATTTAGCTATGGACCCCCTGGCACCCCCTCATGGACCCCCGGAGGTCCCTGGACCTCAGTTTGGGATCCAGTGGTCTAATGCAATAATGTGAACTTTTCATTCTCTTCATCACTGTTCTGGCTCTCCCTGTGAGCGAGGCTGTGAGCTGCAGGACAGGACAGTGACTTTAACTCTGACTCTTTTAAATGTTCTGGGTCCTTCTGTCCTGCGTGGAGCTCGTTCTGCAGCACCGGGAGGTTTTTCCAGATCTGTGCCGGTCTGGAGGAAAAACCTCCTGGTGCTGCAGCGTCAGGTCCAGCTCAGCCTGCAAAAAAACCTGCAGCCAACGCAAAAACCTGCTGAGCTGCGACGCATTATGTCATTAGACCGAGGATCCGCAAACAGATTCACATTAGACCACAGACTGATAAGACTGATTGATAAGATTTTGTCTCCATCTGAGAATATTTCTGTAGCTCGTTATGTTTAGTGCAGAAAAGGAGGGTGAAGCCTTCAGTCCAGTGGCTCCCAACTCCAGACCTGCTGGTTCTCATTCCAGCCGTCCAAAACGGACTGATCTAGACCCGGGACACCTGGGGGGCTCAGTCACCCAAACACACAGCAAACAGGGAGTTTAGAAGGAAACAGCAGAGCACTGAACGTCCTGAAGCAGAGTGTTTGTTACAGGCTGCTAGTGGCTGTTCGTTCTCCTCGAAGAATCCCAGCTAACTGCAAATCCACATGACAGCTGATTGTCCGCAGCCAATGAAAACACAGAATCACTCTGAACAGCCAATGAAAACACAGAATCACTCTGAACAGCCAATGGAAACACAGAATCACTCTGAACAGCCAATGAAAACACAGAATCACTCTGAACAGCCAATGGAAACACAGAATCACTCTGAACAGCCAATGAAAACACAGAATCACTCTGAACAGCCAATGAAAACACAGAATCACTCTGAACAGCCAATGGAAACACAGAATCACTCTGAACAGTCAAACGCCTCAAAAGCTGCAAAACGTTTCACACCGTTGGGAGCAAACATTTTGCACCGTAACAAAACAGTGCAGGTTTTGAACGCGGCCTCGAGTCCTGCTGGTTTTCATTCCAGCCGTCCAAAACAGACTGATCTAGACCTGGGACACCTGGTGAAGACAAGTCCCTGGCTGGCAGGACAGAAAACCAGTAGCACTCTGGGTCCAGAGGAATGAAGCTGGAGCCACTGCTTCTGTAAAAACAGACATTCTTACACATTCTTATCATGCTGACCTCTAGTGAGTGAAAGACTAGTGAAAGTGACCTGTCCAGGTCCAGGTCCAGGTCCAGCTCAGCCTGTTAAACCTGCTGCAGCAAACTAACGCAAAACCCACAAGCCTGAAATGCTGAACTCTAATGCTGAATCTCAGTGCAATAGAGCAATGTGCAATAAATACACAAGCACTTTAGCACTTTACACTTTAATTCCTACAGTTTCTTTTTAAGCTGTCATGTTGTCAATGTCAAATCTATAGTCAAATCTATTTTTTATGTCTTTAAGATGTTTTTATGTGAAGCAGCTGTCTAGCATCGTGTCAAACTCTTCTCATGTTTTGAGATGTTTTATGTGAAGCAGCGGACCGCAGCACTGGGCCCAGGACAGATTTCCCCTCGGGGACAATAAAGTTTACTCTACTAAGCCTCCAGGAGACCAGGAGGCCAGAACAGAACAGACCGTAGACCAGACAGGAGTCTCATCTGAGACGGTTTAGTAGATAGATTTGGTTTAGTATGAACCTGCATCACTGTGCTGCAGGTGGGGGGGGGGGGGGGGGGGGCAGCAGGGGACAGCTAAGACCAAAACACACTGATCTGTCCCTGTGCTAGCCTCCAGTCAGTTAAATAACAGTAAAATTAAACTGGTCCTCATCATGCTGGGGTCCCCCCTGGAGCCCACCTGGGGCCCCCGGTGGAGTTCCCTGGACCCGGGTTTGGACAGAGCCCGTCACTGCTGGTTCATGTCGGGTCAGAGGGGGGGATGCGGGTCTGGATGAGACCTGTGAAGCTGCTGCAGGTGTGAACAGAATAACTTACGACGCATTTCCTGCCCAGGTAGCTGAACAGACAGTCGTTCTCCTGCGGGGTGAGCAGCAGCGAGCCGGCGTTAGCGGCCCGGCGGGGCGCGTGGCTGTTCATGGCCGCACGGGGACAAGAAATAAACCCAAATAGATGCAGATATCCCGGACGGGCGGAGGAATATTACAGAAAATCCATGCAGGCTCTGGTCGCCGTGGCCTGCAACCGGATCATCTCATCGGGCTGAGTCCGGGTCTGAGTCCGGGGCTGTCCGGACCGGAGGGCGCGAGGAGCGGGGGTGGGGTGGGGGGGTACCTCCGGGTTTCCTCCTGTCTGGAAGCAGCTAAGTCCTCCTGTCGGGTCCGGTGGAAGCTGGGTCCAGATCCCGGTCTCTGCAGAGGGCAAAAGCTCAACTTTCATTCGGAAACTCCAGCTGCAGCAGCGATGCGTCCATCCAACATGGCAGCCGCACGGGACGGACCACTTTAAAGAGAGAGAGA
>NW_027282315.1:0-30000 GCF_046629955.1 Centroberyx affinis | reverse complement strand
CTGAATCAAATCAAACAGTTACATGTAAATGCTCACCTCTTTATTGTAAAAAAAAAAAAAAAAAAAAGTTTCAGAAAGCCTCCACAGTTCCACCAGCAGGTGGCAGCAGACGCTCTGCTGTCTGACTTCATCTTCTCTGGTTAAACAAACTGGACTGAAATTCCCTTCATTAACTCTGGAAGAAGCTTCAGACAAACAGGATGAACGCATTCTTCCCAGAATCCATTGTGAACCAGACTGAACCCGAGTCTCTCTGTCTCTTCCCACAGTCTCACACTGTAATCTAATGATGTCTGCTGCACAGAGGCATGATGGGACGTTTCCTCTGGGAGTTTGTGTCTAGACGCTCACTTCACAGATCTGATTGTGTCTGAGGCTCTGACTGAACAGTCCTGCACATGATGCTTCCTGTAATGCTTTGAGTCAAACTGCCGTGTCGTCTTTACTTCATGAGCAGAATGGAGAGAAGTCTCTTCATTAATGTGCTCAGGATTTACTGATGCTAAAATGCTACAGGCAGCACCTTTAACTTTACTTCTGTCCCTCTGTTGGAGCCATGCTATGTTTGAATATCAACTGCATTAACAACTGATGTTTATTATTATGATTATACCTGTAAAAGGAAATCTCTGTTCTTGCAAGTGAAGTGAGTGAAGTTAGCCGCACAGCTAAAGTGTGTGTGCTGTTAGTTCATAATGGACTTCACTGATGATGAAGACTGGAGGTGAATACATGGTGGTTTGCCTGAAATAATTCCAAAATAAAAATCCAAAATCAGTTATAATGACTGAAATTTGGTTTGCAGAAGTTCTGACTCTACAGGCCAGAGAATCAAAACCAAATACCAACTCAAAGAGGTGTGACCAAGTCAACTTGGTCAAGTCCAAGTCATTAATGTCAAGTCTCAAGTCTAAATGTAGAACAGCAAGTCAAGTCAGAACAAATCAAGAGTCCAGTATCAATTTAATATCTTAAAGAAAAGTAAATATCTAGGACTTTTCAATGCAATATGGTTTTAATAGGATAAAAACTTGGTAAGAGCATCATGAGTTTGATTTCTATAATCAGTTTCAACTTCAATAAATTCAATCATTCCATACAAATTCAGAAAACAGAATTTAAATTCAGTCGTCTGCTGGAACAAATCTCATCACTTTCAATCTAAGTCATTTACACAAACACAAGATCTCAAGTCAAGACTTTAGAAACCTTTTCAAGTCATCAGAGTACAAGTCAGAGTCAAGTCCCAAGTCACCAGAACCCAAGTCAAGTCAATGCAATGCTCTTCATGCAGCAAGTCAAGTCTCAAGCAATTAAAACTGTGACTCGAGTTCAAGTCATGTGACGAGTCCAAGTGATGTGAGTCTCCACCTCTGCCAACTCTGGATTACTAAAAGGTTTCTCTTCATACTTTGGATCATGCCAGTCTCCTGATGACTGAACAGACTGAACAGACTGAAGCTGAAGACAGAGCGGTCCAGAGACACAGAGAAGGTTTTGGTTCCAGTCTTCTCCTCACATGTTGGCTTTGGAGACCAACAGGCCAAACTAACAGAAAGTCGGTGTAGTTTTTTTAAGCCAGACACCAAATCTGCTGCAGCAGTGGAGCTGCTCAGTGTTCACAGCAGACTGTGGTTATACTGGTCAGCTCCCAGTGGGAAAGTGTGTAACTGTGAATGTGAAGCAGGACGGTGCTGAAAGGCTTCACCTGCAGTAACATGAGTGTTGGATCCAGATTGTGTCCAGACCTGATGCAGCTGGATTAGATTTACACTAATCACTTTACACTTACACTTTATCACTAAACACTTTACAATAAGGGTACATAAGGGTTTGTTTGTCGTTTGCCACTGATGATTGTACAGAACAAATTTCCTAACGGACAAATAAATATTCATTCATTCATTCATGTGTAACAATTTGCACATATACTGTACAACATGTAGCTTTGCACATATAGGCTACATTTGCACATATATGTTGTAGCCTACATACATAGTTTATTCTTGCATTGGTATTTAGTCTTTATTTTTTGTACCCGATTGGTGCTTTGTTTTGTCTGTGTGGTGTCTGAAGTTTCTTGCTGCTGTAACAATTTGAATTTCCCTCTGGGATTAATAAAGTTCTTCTCTATCTATCTATCTATCTATCTATCTATCTATCTATCTATCTATCTATCTATCTACCTACCTACCATTTACATCCTGACAGTTGTCTTCTCTTGTCTTCCACATCCACCAGTATCCTGAAGATGTTTGGTAGGATGTTCCTGTCTGATCTGCTGCTGCCAGTTTGCTCTGTTTCCTTAACACAGCTCCTGTATGTGGATTGGAGAGTTGTTGCTTTCACACTTTGTGGTTTCTGAGGCCAAAAGCGTCTCTGACACCTCCGGAGCTGGTTCGGTGGATCAGATTACAGTCCGTCTTCAGGGTGTCTTGGCTGCGTTTACACCTGTGTTTTCATGAGGTTAATCTGTCAGATTACACTCCGATCTCCCAAGACGCAGGTTCGCGTGGGAAGAGGGTCGAAAAAGAGCTCACATGTGAAGTCAGCTTTCCCTGGATAAATAATGTGAACGGTGGTGAAGGTTCATGGAAACCGCCCCGACCCTTCGCCTCGTGTTTCCAGGTCTGTGAACCTCCAGCACCAGCAGCTCCGCTCCGCTCAGCAGTTCCAGTATTTCTACAGCTGAGAAACTGCTTCACCTCTGCAGCTCTGCAGCTCAGAGGCCAGACCGACCGCCAGGCACCTGGAAAAAACTGCTGCAATCGGTCTGTGTGGCGGCTCAGTCTCCTCCACAGGTGACCAGCTGTCACTCAGGAGGACAACTCTACTCTAAACATCTAGCTGGCTGCTAAAATATTGTGAGTAATCTGGTAAACTTTGGGACGGAGCAGAAGCTGCGGCTTGGAGACACAAACAAGTTGATTTTGAGTCGCGGCTTAAGTGAAATTTTGTTTGTAATCTGTTCAAAGCAGGCTCAAAACGTTTCTCTGCAGCCGTTCACTGGGTTTTATCCAGCATATGTGTGTTTGTGTGTTTGTGTGTGTGTGTGTGTGTGTGTGTGCGTGCCCTTTTGCATTCTGTGGGGAGGGTTCTCACGATGCAACATATACTATACTGTATATGTAGCCTATAGTTTCTGTTTGTGGTTTGTATTTCAATGACAGGTTTGCACTACTTCTGTATGTGTTTTGCTTTTATTGTTTTATGTAAAGCACACTGACTTTCCTTCTGTATGAAATGTGCCAAACAAATAAAGCTCTACTGGATTTGACTTTTTCCTGGATTAAAAACAACAAATCTGACACTGAAGCTGTTGGTATCCATGTTTCATTTGAGGCGTTTAGCTGACGCCTTTATCCAGAGCAGCACACTGAGTACAACAGCAGAATAAGCTTCATTTCCTACATCACTAACATTAAAATCAACCAGTAGTGAGGTGTGAGGGTCAAAGCCACAGCAACCACACAACTGATGAAACAAAACATTATAGACCTTATTCCCATGGCGGCCATTTTGAATTACATCACACACGTGATGTAAGTGAAATGCGAATGAACTCTGAGACGCAGATTTACCTGCTGTGGACATGAATAATGTGAAAATTATGTTCCTCCATCATCCATTGGATTCAGTGACAAAAACACAATTGGACACAACATTTTCAGCTAAAGGTTGGCTAACGGTCGAGTTTACACATCATACAAACGACAGGAATCAAACAAAAATTCATAATTTCTCAGATTCAGTGTCAAAGAATGCACACATCACTTGATGCAGTGTTTAGCTTGAAAACCACATGAAATATGAAATAGAGCCGCATACTGAAATGCTCCAATGCAACGTTTATTGACAATATTTTGAGCCTTTGGGATCTTTGTCAGGTTTCATTTTTCACTTCAGAGATTGTCCAAAGCAAAATGTATTAGAAACCAATGGATCTCAAGAATCCGGAGGGAGTTCACATTTTAAGGTAATGTGTTTAATTGGCCCACCACAGCTAGCTGTAGAGGCAGCTAGCTACCAGCTAACTAGCTAGTAAGCTAGCTAGCTTCCCTGCTGATTTCAACCAGTCGTTGTTGTTGTTCCTGAGATTACTAGCTTATTTAGTAACTGTTTATCTGAAGTCCTCCCATTTGAACTGTGCCATGAATTACACATATGATGTTTTGTCAATTTAAAAGATAATTTTGCAAGTCAAGAAAGTGGCAGTTTGTCATAAAACAGTAAAGTAACGTTTAGTTTTGTGTGAAACCGCTCAGTGAACTACATCTCTGTCTCACCGACACCAACATGAAGGAAACATAGGAAACACACAGCATGGCGTTAACGTTAGCCCCCACTGTACTGAAACTATCCTAAACCAGTTTAAATCCGTTCTTCCTGTCTACCTTCCAGGTTGTGTATAATACTCCTGCTGTCTGAGAGGGACTGAGCTTCAGGCTGTGGGCAGCTTGTGGAGAGAGAAAGTTATGACATCACTTACTTTCTAATTACGTATTTTCACAGTCTTATACTTCAATAGTTTTACGACAAACTGCGACTTTCTTGACTTGCAAAATTATCTTTTAAATTGACAAAACATCATATGTGTAATTCACAATACAAATGGGATCAAACAATTATTTGTCTCTCGCCATTGACTACCGTACATATTTTTTCCAAAATAAGGTCCCATGGTGGACAGCGGAAGGGGGAGGGACTTAGGCTCTCTATACTAAAAAGCCCTGATGAAACCACAAGCTGAAACACGTTGGTTTTGCTAATAAACGTTTGTTAGTACTGCAAGTGTTGCTGGAATCTGTGCATCCATGCACCTTGTCAGCAGGTGAAGTTGTGCCAGAACACCTTTTCATCTTCAGTTTTATACGGTATGCCAGTTCCAGCAGGAGTGTGACGTAAGTTTAAAGGGTAACTTCGGTATTTTTCAACCTGGACCCTATTTTCCCAACTGCGGGTGTCTAAGTAACTAATGGGGACAACAATTTTTGAAATTGGTCCAGTATTGAGCGAGATCGCTTTAGCCGGCAGCCGCGAAACGGGCTGTGATGTAATCCGACGGGCAAATGAACCGTCAATGTACGTCCACTAAAAGTGCTTGTTTTGTTTTTGCCACTGACAGGCTCAGATTGTTATTATAAGTGTCTGACAACATTATGGAAAGGACTCTATACAGAAATTAAACGTACTTCCTTACCTTTAGCCAGAGCCATTCTGCCTTCAGCTCTTCATCCGTATACTCTGGCTCAAATAAATACGGGCGGCCATCCAATTCAAAGGCCTCTTCCACGTTGTCGAAATCAGTTAAATATTCAGCCATGACTTAGAAAATATTTTAGATAACACTGAGCTACGATTTCTGTACTCCAACACAACAAACTCCCCCCGGCACTCCTCTCTCCAACTCTCACTCACTTCCTGCAACAACTAAGCTCTCGCGAGACTTGGTTACACACAGACCGGATCAAGCACAAGGTAAGGAAGTGCGTTTCATTTCTGTATAGCGTCCTTTCCATAATGTTGTCAGACACTTATAATAACAATCTGAGCCTGTCAGTGGCAAAAACAAAACAAGCTCTTTTAGTGGACGTACATTGACGGTTCATTTGCCCCGTCGGATTACATTGCAGCCTGTTTCGCGGCTGCCGGCTGAAGCGATCTCGCTCAATACTGGACCAATTTCAAAAATTGTTGTCCCCATTAGTTACTTAGACACCCGCAGTTGGGAAAATAGGGTCCAGGTTGAAAAATACCGAAGTTACCCTTTAAAACGGACGGTGTCGGGAACACGCTGACCCTAGAAAGATCACGGATGATAAGAGAAGCGCTGGGAAAGAGCAGAGAGGAGAGGAAAGGTACAAAGGATTTTTTTTGCAGACGCTGCTCAGCTGTTTCTGAGGAGGAATGCGCTTCGATCGAATCTGCAGCACAGACAGGCCGACCATGTTGCGTGACTGCTGTTAGGATGTGATATAAAGTCAACTTTCGTGTGCAGTCCGTCTGTTTGTGTGGCCATAAGTTGATGATTCTGGACATTTCTGCGGCTCTGATACTGAGGTGTTGCGTTACTGAGAGTCGGTTTATAATCCTCCAGCTGTTTTCTCAGCTGGAGGAGAGAGATGGAGAGAAAAGCACCTTGCCTGGTGTTATTAAACTGTCTGGAGTATGATGTTCTTATACCGGGGGTTTCATTCCTAAACACTATAATGTACAGTTTATCCACCAGAGGAAAAGACTAGCTGGCTGAAATTCATTAATCGCTGAGCATGGTAATTTTCTCAGCAAAGGTCTTGATGACTTTAACAGTAAACCCATAGTGTGAATTTACATTTAACACCAAAGACAGCCGGGTAGAGAAGAGACAGACAGTCCTTCAACCAGAGGAGCCGGGTTCAACCCCTCACCCCAGAGATGTGGACTCGAGTCATTGTGACTTGGACTCGAGTCGACTCAAGTCACTGTTTTGATGACTTGCAACTTGACAGAAAATAAATGACTTGAGACTCGACTTGGACTTGGAAGTTAAAGACTCGTGACTTGACTTGAGACATGATGACTCGAATGACTTGTTTGTGTTCATTTTATGTTTTCAGTTTAAATATTAAATATAAAATATTAAAATGTTCAACGTTGTCAATGTTCACATTACAAGTGTCTGTAGAGTGTGACGTTACCCGGTCTGCGAGCGCACACTGGGAATGGCAGTGTCCTGATTGGATGACGACCCTGTCAGTCAAGCTCCTCGCTACCTTACGATTTTTTCAACGAGAAGCACTCGTTAGTCGTTACACCCTCCAGCTCTAGACTATTTCGTATTTCTGGTGGTTACACACACACACACACACACACACACACAGTATGATCAGATCTTTATACGGTCTATGGATCAGATCAGATCATCATCATCTCTTTCGGATTCAAAAATGTCACATGTGAAGGAAAAAGGCGAACTGCTGAATGCAAGACCTGCTCATCAAAGACTATAACATCAAACTTTGTTTTTTCATCTGAAGACTCATAATCATCGGTAAGTGTCTGTGAGAGCCGATGTTAGCTAACGTTAGCCAGATACAATCAATAACCAACCAATAATATCATTATTAGACAGGTACTAATACCTTGTCTCTGTCTCTTTATAAAGACCGGATACTGCAGGTAAGACTGCAGTATCTTGGGGGGAAAAAAAGTGACTTGAGTTGGGACTTGACTTGCCTTAACTAAGGACTCGACTCGACTTGACTTGACATAACCTGTGACTTGACTTGACTCGACTTGACTTGACATAACCTGTGACTTGACTTGACTCGACTTGACTTGACATAACCTGTGACTTGACTTGACTCGACTTGACTTGACATAACCTGTGACTTGACTTGACTTGACTTGACTTGACTTGCCCAAGAAAAAATGACTTGGGACTTGCTTGAGACTTGGACCAAATGACTTGAGTCACATGTCTGCCTCACCCCCACCCCACCCTGTTGAGGTGTCCTTGAGCAAGACACTGGTTACATTTACATGCACACCAATAATCAAATTATAATGCGATTAAGGCAGTAATGTGAGTAAGGTGGAGCCCAAGTAAAGACCATACTCTCTTTACCTCCGCCAAGGAGGTTATGTTTTTGGTGCCGTTTGTTTGTTTGTTTGTCAGCAGGATTACGGAAAAACTACTGGGCTGATTTTCATGAAACTTTGTGGAAGGATGTAGCATGGGCCAAGGAAGAACCCATACAATTTTGGAGCGGATCCGGATCCGACTCAAAATTTGCATATCATAGCAGACTGGACAATTGGCCTTGGCGGAGGTCTGCGCTCTCCGAGTGCCCTTCTAATTATGTTAATAAGATAAGTAAGATATGTGGAGTGATGTGATTTTACTTGTTCTGGTAGAATTTGCTGATGGCAAGACAACAGAAGTATAAAGTGGCGGGACGGATTTAGAAACTACCCACTACTATAAAAAAGAGATTTAATCGAGGGTCACATAATGCTAACAGCACAGAAATTACCGATAGCGTTGGTTAGCCTGTTATCATTTTGTGACTGTCAATCTTTTTTATATCCTTAAAGGTCCATATGGTGTAAAGCAGGACTCCCCTCTCCTCTGTGGTGATAAAGGAGTTGGATGGTCTATCTAAACATGGTGAAAGTATCAAAACTAAATCCACACAATCCATATTAGTGCAGCGAGCCTCTAAACGAGCCGTTTGGACTTCCGTAACTTTGTGGCGTCACAAAGGTTCGCTCATTATCATTTTTGTAAGAAATAATAGACTAACAAAGTGTTTTTTTCAAAGCGGTTGAGCGGTTGTCATTGTTTATTGGCGGAGAGTTTTCCCTACCTGTCACTGCCTGTTCTGCCGGCACTGTGGCCAATCGGAACGGAGGGTCGTTAATATTAATGAGCCTTAAAGACACGGAGACAGAAACGGCCTGTTCTTGGTAAGGCTCAGAGAGATGCTGGAAAATGAACGTGGAGAAATGGATTGAGAGTGTTTTTGGTTCATGACACCACACACACAGCTTTGAATGGACAGAAAGACACTAAATAAAACTCTGGACAGTGGAGATGGGACTGTAAACCTGCTTAGATAAAGAGGAAGTACGTCAGCCATGTTGGTGAAAAGGGTTTGTTGCAAAGGTTTTTCTCCCCAGTAAATGTTTTAGTAAATCTGGGCCTGGATTTTAAAACGGGCTCCGGTCTGTTGAACGCCCAGAGTTTTTATCTAGTCCAGCCGGGTCGATGAGGAGGGGCCAGGCCAACAATAGAGGGGCATCGCTGGCCCCGATAGGGACCGGGGGTGGGGGGTGGGGGGGGACGCTTCACCAGCCTGGACACAGAGACACACAGACAGAGACCCAGCTTCTCTCAATACCAGACAGAAAACAATCTCCTGCAGGTTTTAAAACGCTGAAAGACGAGGAAATCCATCCAGCGAGACGGCCCGGTCCTCAGCAGGGGCAGCCGGGACGGAGAGGTACGTGACCCGCTTCCTAAACTGTTTGTTTTCCTCTTATTGAAATGCATTACCTCATCACACCATAAATGTCAGGTTGGGTTACGGTCAGTGTCGTCCGCCTGCAGCCTGAGCCGCAGCTTCAGTCTGACACAGTAAATCCCCACTGATCACTCCCACCTCTCATTTACTGTAATAAAAAATCCTCTCCATCTCTCCTTAGTTCATATTTTCATTTCTGACCCTGGCTCTTCTGGGGATTGTCATGACACTCTGCTAATGTTGCTGATCTGGGAGTTGAGGTTTATTTTACTGTAAAGTTTAGGTCACACCAGATGATTTTAACGCTCGCCTGGACCGTCCTGAACTCTCAAATAATGAATAATAAAAATGATTGTATTCTTCTTCCAGTAATCACAAATAGATTAATTAATGTAGTTTTGCTTGTTTACTTTACAAGTTATTGAAGGTGGAAAAACAAATATCCAACAGCAAATATCCAACATCCAATATCAAGCTAACTTCACTCCGGCCCTGTAAAACCAACAGCTCAATGCAATAGATTCCTGCCTCTTCTCTGGGAGCTGTTGAAAGGCATTCTGGGAAATGTAGTAAATCACTTCCTGAAGTAACCAAATCGGCGTTGACACCCGCTATAATAATAATAAACATAATAATAAACATAATAATAATAAACTTTATTTATATAACACCTTTCAAAACAATTGTTACAAAGTGCTTTACAATAAATAAAAGCATGGAATAAAAACACTAGAAAAAAACAAAGAATAGAAGGTAAGCACAAATAAATAAAATGAAATGAAAATCATTATAAAAAATGACTACAGCAACAAGATCAATGGAGTAAAAATAGAGCTAAGAAACAAGGAATAAAAGTAAAAGACAACTAAGAAATAAAAATCATAGTAAAAAAGCCTTTACATAAAAATGTGTTTTGAGGAGAGACTTAAAAGAAAACACAGGAAAAAAAAAAGAAAAAAAACACAGCTATGTGAGTTTGTTGTGCTATCACCATAGTAACGGCCTCAAAGGATCATGGGTATTGTAGTGTTTGGTGCCGTTTGAAACACGGAAGCGACAGAAAAAACAGGATTTCTCACTAATGAGGCTGAAACATTTATAACTGAGGATCATTACAGAAACATGAGTTTGGTTTTCTGACCTCAGAGACTTCAGGTTCTCTGCTGTGTAACATGGAGTCTATCGCTAAAGTTCAAATATGAGTCTGATAGCTGGAGAATATGTGTCAAAAACAAGTTCACTCCCCTTCTCTGGAGGTTGTCGAAAGGCATTCTGGGAAACGTAGTAAATCACTAACTGCAGTAGAAGCAGGCGAGGCAGGCTGAGGGAAAGTGAGTTCAGCGAAAAAGTCGATTAAAACAATTAATTTGCATAATTTGAACATCACAGACTGATAGGATCTAACAATGAAGAGGGTCTGAGGTGTGTGTGTGTGTGTGTGTGTGTGTGTGTGTGTGTGTGTGTGTGTGTGTGTGACTCTGGGTAACAGTGTCAGCGAAGCGACTGAGCTGTTAATATGAAATGCAGATCTTCTCCATCATGTGGAAACTGCAGCAGAGAAACCGCAGCATCAAACCACATGAGAACTTCACCAAGGCTTCACTGCAGCTGGGGAATGTGTGTGTGTGTGTGTGTGTGTGTGTGTGAGAGAGAGAGAGAGATTGTAATTGCATTTTTATATATATGTCAATGCATCAGTGTGTGTGTGTGTGTGTGTCAGGACACAAATTGTAGATTTAATGGCAACCACACACACACAGACACATCTAAAAACATTATCTACTATCTAAAAACAGAGTTCAGAAAGTGCTTCACATAAAAGCAAATAGTATAATGTATGGAATAAAAATAAATACAATACAACAAAAAAGATTAAAATTAATAAAACTAATAAAAGACATTAACATCAAGCCATAATGTAAAAGCCAGTGTGTACAGACACACACACACACACACACACACACATCTTGCTTATATAGACACATTTGTAACCCCACACACACACAGTCCTCATGTTGGGAGTCAAATCAGTGACTGACTCAGAGTTTCTGTGGTTTTAGACCCCCCCCCCCCCCCCACACACACACACACACACACATACACACACACATGCATGCATGCACACACACACACTTGCATGCACACACACCTCACACAGACACTAACATGAGCAGACACACATGCATACACATGCTCATACACTCACACACACACACACACACACTCATGCAGACAGACACATACTCATATGCAGACACATGCACACACACACACACACACACGCACACACACACACACACACACACACACACACACACTCTCTGATCACTGCAGAATAATGATCGTCAGGCTGTTTCTCCGCCTGCTTGTCAGACATGGCAGTTAAAGTCGGGTCATTTACTGCTAATTCAAGGTTAGCTTCATATTTTCCAAATTACACACGCAGCCTATGAATCAAACACGTCGGTTATGAGTCTCTGCTGTGGGCCTGCAGCCCCGGACGAGCCGGAGACCCCGACCCAAACACCCCGCCGCAGACACACACACGGGCCCATCAAGCTGCTCGCAATATTTTAGGAACCGACACTGAAAATGTTTTGGTGCCTTGCCCTGCGTGATTCAACGATAACAACAAGAGGGTCATTTTACTGTTTTTTATTATCGCCATTAACGCTCATGAAAACCCAGAAACCAGAAGCTCCTGCTGTCTGTTCTGCTGCAGGTCTGAACTCTGCAGAAACCTCCATCTGAAGTCATTCAGTGTATCACTGAGTCCTAAAATCGTAATTTTCTTAAAACAAGCAGTGGTGGAAAGTAACTAAGTACATTTACTCAAGTACTGTACTTAAGTACAATTTTGAGGTACTTGTACTTTACTTGAGTATTTCCATTTTATGCTACTTTGTACTTATACTCCACTACATTTTAGAGGGAAATATTGTACTTTTTACTCCATTACATTTATTTCACAGCTATAGTTACTAGTTACTTTTCAGATCAATATTTTATATTTAAAACATTTGATCATCTTTATAAAATAACTATAAAAAAGCATTGTTATAGATTAGACTACCCAAAAGTAAAGCTAAATTGTTAAGATTAGCTTCACGTTGACAACTTTAAAATGCTGCTTACATGTACATGTATGTCAATAAATCAGTATTAATATTCCAATAACTTATTAAAAATATAACGAGTATGTTTACTTTGATACTCTAAGTACATTTTGCTGCTAATACTTATGTACTTTTACTTAAGTAAGATTTTGAATGCAGGACTTTTACTTGTAATGGAGTATCTTTACATTGCTGTATTGGTACTTTTACTGAAGTAAAACATCTCAGTACTTCTTCCACCACTGAAAACAAGTGAAGAAATCTGCCAGTGGGGTTTGATCATTTCACTTGTTTCCAATGCAAATCAACTTGTTTCAAGAATTTTGTGTCATTTTCTGAACAGCAGTGCAGTGATCTGCCTTATTCTGACTGGTTTCAACAGACTGACACTCATTTCTAGGAAATTCCTGAAGAACAAGTGAAGCTGCATTGGAAACAAGTGGCGTTATCTCTCCTCACTGCACAATGTCTCTTGTTTTAAGAACAATAAGATTTGAAGGCAGAATATGAGACTAAATGACTTGTTCAGATGAAGGTTTTTTTGCAGTGAACTCACAGGCTTCTGTTGTTTTCAGTTAAAATCAGTTCAGAGACAAACTGCTGCACTAACTAATGTAATAGATCATTTTAAACAACACGTGTTGGGTTGTGAAAACGTTTCATTAAAACGTTGCCAGTTGCCAGCTCATGCCAGGAAAACTTCTTGGCATGAGCTGGGACTTAAGCCTGGGTGCTGCTGTGGATAAATGGGACAACATGCAGGATAAAAACACACAGCATATTTCCCCCAGTTTAACCTCACTTTATTGGCTTCCAGTGCAAGTTAGTGCAATTAAAATTTTTGTGATCACTTTTAAGGCACATTTTGGACGAGCACCTAGATCCTAAATCTCCTTAATCACCTAAATCTCTGAGCTTTTAACTCTGTATTACAGTAAAGAGACTCTGCAGATGAGGGTTAACTGCACTGAAAGTTCATCCGGCCTCATCTGGATCCAATCAGGCGAGCTGAGAGCCTCTGGGCTGCGTTCTGTCTGTTTGAGGCAAAACACGACATCAAACGGAGACTCCTCTGTCAGTTTGGACTCAGACAATGTTTTTGGGGGGTCTTTTTTGTGGTCGGGACTCGCTGTGTTTCCAGAGGCTCCGGGGTTTTCGGCGGTTGGAGGAGAGCCGGAGAGACTTCACCACACACTGTTTGTCTTGGGTCAGGATCGCCATAAAAACCATGAAGCTGGATGGTTCTGAAATTGGTGCAAAGACTCGCAGTCTGAAGCAGCGCTTTCATAAGCTGAACTGGACTTGAGGAAATCCATCTCGCATGATAAATTACAGTCTTCTTAAAATGTTTTGAAGGAAACATTTCTCCAATCTAACTGTTATTGAGATTCTTCTTCCCCTCCTCTTCCTCCTCCTCCTTCTTCTCCTCCAGCACCACACCTCAAATTTACTGTTATGAATTCAAGATTACAGCAATCATAAAGTTCCTGTGCCGTTAAGATCAACAGAGCGCATCACATCCAAGCCAATTCTTCCTCAAATGAATGAAATGTTGAAATGAGCCCAGCAGTGGTTTCCTGCCCCCCTGCTCTGGTTAAGGCTGAAAGAGAATGATGGGAGATTTTCCATGGCATCCTTGGAGGCAACCTCAGTGGCCATGTTTCCCAAGAGCCGGGTCACGATGTCTTTCCCCGGCTTCGGAAAAACAGAAATATGACCTCCATTACTTGCATATGAGGGGCGCCAACAGCAATTAGATGTGGGGCTTCTTACATAAAGAGCTGGAAAGAGTTATCGCAGAGTAGCAGTGAGGCTGATCATGTGTGTGTGTGTGTGTGTAATGTGTGTATACTTGAGTGTGTACAGTATTGTAAACATACTGTAGTACTGTGCATGAAATCCTAGTCCAAAGGAAAAATACAGATCTCATTAAAGCCGAACTACACATTCATTTAAAAAACAAAACAAAAAAAAAACATGGATGGATTCTGTCTTAAGCTACTGTCCTTAAGAAGAACTAGGATTTGTTTTAATTTGGTGCTCAGAAAGAGGTAATTGTTTTTCAAATGGTGTACGGTGGTTCTCAATGTGGGGTCCGGGGACCACCAGGGGTCCTTGAGGGGGTTCCAGGGGGTCCCCAGCAAATTGATGAATTGTTAAACTTCACCATTATTTCATTTACAAGAAGTTAACACAGTTAGAGAATGTAGAAGAATTACCATTTTGATCATAGGTTCACTGTTTTTTCTCCACCTACAATACAGACAGTCATGGGATTCTGACAAAATCATATCAAACAATATATTCTCAGATTTGGATCCGAGAGACAAAATCTCATCAAATGGGGGTCTGTGGCTCTAATGTGGACTAATTTAGGAGTCCATGATATGAAAAAGGTTGAGAATGACTGGTGTACAGTATATCTTATTTTAGAACTGTTCTTCATTATCATCACATTGAGCTAAGCATCCCCTCTGTTTGCATTTACATGGAGAGTAAAGTCCAGCAGATCAGGCAGGATCTAGTCTGCAGTCCATTCTGTCAAATTAAACTTTTCATTTTTAATCAAAGACAGTTTGCTGAACTCACATTCGCACTGGGAGCTGCCCAGTACAACCAGTCTGCTACTGGTGGAGGGAATAATTGAGACTGTTTCGGGATTTGAACCGGCATCCGTTTCATCACAAGCCTTCTGCCTCTGAGAACAGAGCAGCATTGTGTTGTATTGTGGGATCTGGAGCAGTTCAGTTCAGTGACCGGCTCTCACCAGCTGGGCCGATTATCTCTGCTCACTGAGGCTCATAATGTGTTTATTTTCTCTCCAAACATGTCATCTCTCTCCTGTTCTTCTAGGACCACTAATTGCTCCATGAGGACTCGGGGGCCATGGCGCCGACTGGGCCCCGTCTCCTGGTGCTGGCCTTGTGGTTCGGTGTCGGAGTAAAGGTGGAAGTTCGGGGCGAGCAGACGAAGCAGGCCCGGGCCCCTCTGATCCCTCACCGGCCCTTCGTCGTCATCTGGAACGCCCCCACCGAGTCCTGCCGCCTCCGCTTCAAGGTGGACCTGGACCTCAGCGTTTTCGACATCGTGGCGAACCTCAACGAAACCCTCAGCGGGCCGAACGTCACAATCTTCTACCACAGCCACCTGGGATACTACCCCTACTACTCCAGCTCCGGGGTTCCCATCAACGGCGGGCTGCCGCAGAACCAGAGTCTCTCCAAGCACCTGAGCAAAGCCCGGGCCGATATCGACAAGCTGATCCCCCACAAGGACTTCCGCGGCCTGGGCGTCATCGACTGGGAGAACTGGAGGCCGCAGTGGGTCCGCAACTGGGGCTCCAAGGACATCTACCGCAACCGGTCCAAGGAACAGATCCGGAAGCTTCACCCCAGCTGGCCGGAGAGCAAGGTGGAGAAAGAAGCGAAGGAGAGTTTCGAGAGAGCCGGGCAGGCCTTCATGAACTCCACCTTGGCCTTGGCCGAGGGCCGACGGCCGGACGGGCTGTGGGGGTTTTACCTGTTCCCGGACTGCTACAACTACGGCTACAAGCAGCACCCGCAGCGCTACACCGGGGAATGCCCCAACGTGGAGCACGTCCGCAACGACCATCTGATGTGGCTCTGGAGGGAAAGCACGGCCCTGTTCCCGTCCATCTACCTCGACTATGAGCTCAAATCTTCAGCCAACACGGTGAAGTTCGTCCACTATCGCGTGAAGGAAGCCATGAGGATCGCGTCCATCGCTCGTACGGACTTCACCTTACCCGTGTTCGTCTACTCCAGACCTTTCTACGCATACACCTTTGTGGTTCTTTCAGAGGTAAGTTTTATAGTTTTCCACAGTTTTAAAGCCATGGTAGGTAAATTTGAAGGTAATTGAGTAGAGGTCCCATCCCTATATAATGGGACCTTTAATCTTACAGGGAATGGATGCTGTCATTGGACTAATCTGGTCACCTGATCTTTCATTGCTTTACAGTTACTGTACTGTTACTGTTAGATCATAGGCCAGTTTGGATTAGGCATGGGAGCAGGTACTTAAGGTCAGAGGTCATCAAGCTGTTAAAGAAGAAAAATTTCCTACACTCAAAAAGGTAACACTTTACAATAAGGGTCACTAAGTTAAGGGTTAGTTAATGCTTAATAAGTGTTAACTAACTCTTAATTAACAGTTAACTACTAATGTTAACTAATGAACACCATTAGTAAATGATTACCAGACACATTAGTTAACTGTTAATTAAGGGTTAGTTAATGCTTATTAAGCATTAACTAACCCTTAACTTAGTGACCCTTATTGTAAATTGTTACCCTCAAAAAGATAACAGTCAGACTTACTTAATTTCCAATTTTTTCTGTTTTTAATATGTTTTTAATAATAACATTCAGAGTTCAGATGTTTTGGCACCATGGGGCTGAACCTGAGTCGTGTTTGGTTGTGTTGTGTTCGTCCCGCAGAGCGACCTGGTTCACACCATCGGGGAGAGCGCCGCGTTGGGGGCGGCGGGCGTCGTCCTCTGGGGATCATCGGAGTACGCTCGCTCACAGGTACAGGAAACACCGAACACGAAGGGGTCTGGATGCTTACTGTGTGTTATGTTGCTCATGTTGTTGGGCCTGAAATTACTGGGTGTGCCATTGTGGGCTGTTTATAAACCTAAGTGGATGTGCTGTGTCAGTGTAGCTGATCCTTCTGGAAGTGTCATTGGTCTAATTCAACCAAACATCAGTGATGGGAGGAACCCACCTGGTAAGTTACAGATGGTGTGAATTACACCAGGATCAGAAGTCGGGGAGTGTCATGGGTGGATCAGCGGTCTAAGGTGTGTACCATGTAAACACAGTGTCCTGGGTGCTGCATGTCATCCCCCTCTCTCTCCCTTTCCTGTCTCTCTCGACGCTGAACTGCACAATAAAGCAAAAAAAAAATCTTAAAAAAAGGAAGAAAATCAGCAGGCCTCGGGGCAGAAATGCTCTTGAAAGTTCATAAAATAAAAATGCAGGGCCAAAAAATGCCCCTGATAATTTGGACACATGCACATTTTTGCATTTCACCCTGTTCACATTTTAGTTGCTGAGTTGTCAAAATTCAGACACTAACGTGTAAATGTGGCGACTGTCCCTTGTGGGCTTCTGTAGGTGATTTATGGGAGCTGATGACCAGGTGATTCTTTCCAGTGCGTTCTGGTTTTTAATCAGAAAACAAGCGAGTTGGCAGCCTGAAGCAGTAGAACCTGTCGGCAGCAGTAGAAACTGTCGGCACGACACAAACCACTACAACAAAAACTAACACAACCACATGGTAAAAACCTCAACAGGAGGTGAAGATGGACTGATGGGACAGAGAGGCTTCTGGAAGCTGCTGCCAGTTTCCAGCAGCGGCAAAAGTGTTTATTTGCCAACATGCAATACAAATGTATTATTTCATACTTCAATAAAATTCCCTCTGAAAATGACCAAAATGCCTCTAAAAATCTGATCAAGGGAGCAAAAAATGTCCTCTGAAAAAAATGTAGTTTCTTACGCTGCCTTACACTGAAGGCTGAGTGTGTCACAACACTCTGTACATTATACTGTACATTATGTAAAGCAAGCCACAGATCATAACAAACAATAAATGTCAGTGGTCAGCAATAAAATTCACACAATGTCATGTTGCATAAAACAGACCTACATATCATGATGATTGACTGTGGAAGTTATCAGAAGATGTCATAATTCTCTCTCCTCCAGCTGGTAGTGTTTCCCAAAATAGTGAATCTCTTCTAACCAACTAACATTTTATATCAGGAGCCTGAAGGACCTGATTTACATGTGGCAGTGGTTGAGTTCTGTTGAAAAAGACGATGTGGTGATTGTGGATTCCTTTACATCCTGTTTACAGCTGGCACAGCAGTAAATCAGGAACAAAGTGTATTTGCCACGTATCTGTGACAGTTTATCGCTGCTGTCGCAGAACAGGCATGGAGCTGCAATGTTGGTGATTCTGGAGGGAGATAATGTCACTTGTTTCCAGTGCAGTTTCACTTCAAGGATGTTCTTGAAACAAATTACAGTTTCTTGAAATAAGGCAGATTACTCCACTGGTATTAAGATATTGTCACTTCTTGGAAACAAGTGAAGTTATCTCACACCAATGACAGATTTTAGTTTAAGACTGAGGTTTATTACACTTATTACAGTGTACGTTTGTCTCTTGTCTCTCCAGAGGAACTGCCTGGCCGTGAAGAAGTACATCGACGGCCCTCTGGGACATTACGTCATCAACGTCACCTCCGCCGCCAAGCTGTGCAGCAAAGCTCTGTGCAAGAAGAACGGCAAGTGCGTCCGGAAGAGCCTCGACTCGGGCGCCCACCTCCACCTGAACCCGCGGTTCTTCCACATCCACCGCAACCCGGCGCCCAAGGGCCCCAGGTTCCACGTCAGCGGCCATCTCAACAACCACGACATCTTGGACATGAAGCACAAGTTCACCTGCCAGTGCTACCAGGGCTGGACGGGGGTTTACTGCGAGATGCCCCAGGCTCCGCCCCCGCCCGCCCCCCCTCTGCCTCACCCCAGGGACAACGGCCTGCTGGGAGACATCCTGCTCATCCTCTCCCTCCATTTCTCCTGTCTGTGCGTCATCATGTTCCTGGGACTGTGTCTTATTATCAAGTGTCTGATACTGTAGAGACGAAGGCTACATCAGGACCGACAGTAGGACTAGAGAGAGTAGAAGCTGTAGGACTCGAGTCCGGACTCAAACACTTTCCGACGTCTTGGACTTGTTTTGGCCTCAGCCGTTCTTCAGTGTTGACTTGACTTTTTCCTGCCTATCTAAAACTTTTTTCTGTGTTGTTGTGTATGTACAGTAATGGTCCTCAAACTTCTTGGTTAGTCAATTCTTATGCATTGATTCGTTGGATGTTGAAGCTCCTGCAGATAGATCGACACCTCTGATCATCCTTAAGAAACTCCTTAATCATTATTTTTACATTTGGAAAAACATGAACAGCATTTATTGTCTATTTTGGTCTTGAATAGAACTCGATTTTCTCCGGTCTTAGTCTTAACTTGGCCCAATCTCGGATCCCATTGTCTATCGGTCTGACGACGATTAGACTCTGGGGGCTAATCAGCAACAGATATCTGCATATGAGACGTCGTCTCTCGACTCCGACTCCATTCTCACGTCTCAAGTTGCTAATCGGACTGTAAACAATGACCGGCGCACGGAAGAGGAAGTCTTGGCCCGGATGTCCTCTGGCTACACCGGAAACCCCCAAATATTGGCCGTCGCCCCCAGAGTCTAATCGTCGTCAGACCGATAGACGATGGGTTCAGAGATTGAACTTAGCCTGGATTAGGTCTTGACTCGAACTCGACTGGACCTGGTCTTAGACTTGAACTCGACTAGGCTGGAACTTGAGTTCAGCCCTGGCAGTAGCTGTAGTCAAGAGGTAAGAGAAGATTGGTGGGCAGGTCACTGGATTCAACTCCTCTGGATCAGTGGTTTTCAACCTGAGTGCTGCTGGTTTTCTATCCTACCAGCTAGTTATCTGCCTTCCCCTGGCCTCCCAGGTGTAAACCAGTCCCTGATTAAATGGCTAGAAGGAAAACCAGCAGTGATCTGAGTCCAGAAGACTGGAGCTGATTATCAAATCCAAGAATGCCAAGTTGATACTCGTGTCCTTGTGGAGAAAGTTCTTCCCAAGTCGTCTTGGAGAGACGATCTTCTCATGAAAGTGAACAGAGAAGCTTCCTGACAGTTTGAGATGGACTGTGATTTTTATTATGTTATTTTATTATTATTGTTTGAATTTTATTTGATAGGGACGATGCAATTTAACATAGTTCCAATACAGAGCATGAAACTGATGTGCTGCACAGAGAGTTTATAGCTATTGCTAATTTTCAACTCTTGTCCCTAGTTGGGCTTTTACATGTACAGTGTAATGTACACAGCTTTCAGTATCATAAAACCACAATACACTACAGATATGGAAATACAATAAAATACACATACCACAATACACCAATACACATACACCATACACCAATAGTAATTTAGAGTACAATTAGCTAAAAATGAGTACAGCTCTGGTTTGCTTTTAGCCAGCACTTAACCTTTGTTGTTAAAGATTTTATATCTGGAATTAATTTGATTTCAGTTGGTAATGTGTTCCAGAGTTGACAGCCCTTTATGGAGAAAGCTGATTGTCCAAATTTAGATCTATGATGTGATATTTTACAGCTGCCAGTCACCAGGCTCCTAGTGACTCTGTGACTGTCTTGTCTCTGGATATATGTGGAAAGAGGCTCTGGGGCTCGACTGTTGATACATTTGAAAACTAATTTGAGAATTAATGAAGATGCTCGGATGTGATGCGCCGTTGACCCAATGAATCTTGGGGCTTTCAATTCGTTCTCGTCAGATAAGTCTCTGTCCGATACATCCTCGGCTGGCAAGTAAACTTCCTGGATCTTTATCTGTCCAAGTCCTTTTGTTCTTTAGTTTTGGAATTGTGCTTCGGCGGGTAGATAGTAGGCTACATTAAATGCGTCATGGAGGACACAAGAACATATATTGATAAATAGTCTGGGATTGAAAACCACTGCTATAGATTCCACAACACAATATAACGCTCTTCTGTTTTTGGAAGCTGTGGGTTTGTGATCAGAAGGTCGCCGGTTCAAATCCCGGTCTAGCTGGGACAGTCAGCGTAACGCTCTCCCTGTCTGTCCCTCAACAGCTACTGTCAAGATGCCGCCGAGCAAAACATCCAACTGCTGCAGTAAAGCTGCTAAGTGGCCAACAGTAAAACGCTGTGGTTGGACTGGGCAGCTCCCAGGTGTGACAATGTGCCAAAAAAAAAAAAAAAAAAAAGCATGCACACTAAACCCTTAACTGGATAAATAGAGGTTAGAAAACTCACAGCAGAGCACAGATTTAGTTTTAACTCAGCATCATCACTCCTGATTTAACAGATTAGCAGATATGTAATGTATATAATAATCACCGCGGCAACCATGAGTAGCTCAGTGGTTTACAGTTTATTGGACAGAGTTTTGGTGACCAGTCATCCCACGAGATTAAAGTCAAAACAAATCTGAAACTTTAACTACAGTCTTGTCATAATTTCATACCAGGTCAGAACACATGAATACAAATATGAATATGAGCGTCAGTCCAGACTGGAGTTTGACCTCAGTTCATTTTGTTAGTCTAGACCAGTGGTTCTCAACGTGGGGTCCGGGGACCACCAGGGGTCCTTGAGGGGGTTCCAGGGGGTCCCCAGCAAATTGAAGAATTGTTAAACTTCAGCATTATTTAATTTACAAGAAGTTAACACGATTAGAGAATGCAGAAGAATGACTATTTTGATCATAGCTTCTCTGTTATCCTCTGCCTACAATACAGATTGTCAAAATCATATCTAACAATAACAATATTATCCGATTTAAAACAAGATAAAATCTCATCAAATGGGGGTTCGTGGCTCTAATGTGGACTAAATTAGGGTCCCTGACATGAAAAAGGTTGAGAATCACTGGTCTAGGCTTTCCAAGCATGAGGAACTCCCGGCTATCAGATGTCAACATCCATCCTTATAAAACCCATAAAACCATATGGATCAACGGTCGAACAACAAACAATATACTAACCATATATTTTGGGTTACGATTACAACCCCAAAACATACAGTTTACGGTCTCACTGGTAACAAAGCGCACGCTTTTCAGGCGTCTCGATGCCGTTATTTGGTGCCACCGGAGTTCAGGATCGGATTAAACAAGGAAACACACTGGAGTTGGATTGAACCGGTCCAAACAGGCTTGTTGTGAACGCAGCCTTAAACACTGGTACTGCAAACAGCCAGCAGAGTGGAGTCCAGAGCATCATGTCCAACAGCTGAATGAATGAAGAGGCTGCATCATAACTCTTCTCTCTGAAACTGATGCTGTGTTGTTTAACGTCCATTTTCTCTGCTCAGCTCTTTTTTTAATGCCTCATTTTTCACACTATTTGGACAGTCCAATGTTGATACTGTGATGTGTCACTACTGTTTCAGGTGATTCTCACAACAGTGTGAAAAGTTTTGCATCTTGTGCTTTGTTTTGTTGCTTACTGTTTTGCAGTGGTGGAAGACGTACTGAGATGTTTTACTTCAGTAAAAGTAGCAATACAACAATGTAAAGATACTCCATTACAAGTAAAAGTCCTGCATTCAAAATCTTACTTTAGTAAAAGTACATAAGTATTGGCAGCAAAATGTACTTAGAGTATCAAAGTAAACGTACTCATTATGCAAACTGTCCCCATTTAGAGAGTTATATTTTTCATAAATTATTGGAATATTCATACTGATTTATTGACATACATGTACATGTAAGCAGCATTTTAAAGTTGTCAACGTTAAGCTAATCTTAACAATTTAGCTTTACTTTTGGGTAGTCTAATCTATATCAATGCTATTTTAGAGTTATTTTATAAAGATGATCAAATGTTTTCAATATAAAATATTGATCTGAAAAGTAACTAGTAACTATAGCTGTGAAATAAATGTAATGGAGTAAAAAGTACAATATTTCCCTCTAAAATGTAGTGGAGTATAAGTACAAAGTAGCATGAAATGGAAATACTCAAGTAAAGTACAAGTACCTCAAACTTGTACTTAAGCACAGTACTTGAGTAAATGTACTTAGTTACTTTCCACCACTGCTGTTTTGTGATTGATTGTTGATCAGTTAGATCTAGTTGGCTCGTTCTGAGTCCTTTGAGTGATGAAATAAACTGGACTTCAAACTTACAAAGTACAAAGTACACAAGTTAATGTAATGATTATGGATTTATCGATCCGGCCCCAAGAAGACGGTCATTAAGACAAAACGGACATGGTTGTCAGTGAAGAGCTCATGAAACAATCAATAAATCAATGAATTTTGGAAAGTCCCTGGGGAAAGAGTTCACCCAGTTGTAGCAGGCAGAGTAATTTGTCTCTCTGGGATAATTATTACCAGACTGTAATGAGGATGGAAAGTTTGCTGTGCAGTTTTCCTCCCTGACATTACACCGTCGCTTCCAGCAGTTAATCAGCTGTTGAGCGTATTTACAGTTTGGCGGTGAGGGTGCAATAAGTCAAATGAGTCAGACAGCCTCGCAACACGGCGTGCTCGTCTGCGGCCGGGCGGGTCACATGACTAAACAATAGTCCTGTTGGTTTATCCCATGGGAAAGGGAGGGACACCGGCTCCCAAATACTGTTTTGGGTATAATGAGCAAAGGGGAGGGGTTGTTTTGAAGGTGCTTTTGCAACTGGAGGTTGTGTGTGTGTGTGTGTGTGTGTATATGTGTGTGCGTGTGTGTGTGTGTGTGTGTGTGTGTGTGTGTGTGTGTGCAGGCGGTATGGGTGGTTGATTGTCCACAGTGAGGAATTCATCACCCAAAATGACCACAGTGATTCACTCCTACTTAAAGCAACTGTCAAAACAAGGTAAGTTGTGGAATATAGAAAGTGTTTAGGTCGGCTGTATTATAAATCTATGTCTTTCCCAAGTAGACTTTATTATAGCAACAGATGCTTTGTAGTTGCATCACAGATCTGCTGCAGCAGCCTGTCTCCATGATGGAGGAACAGTGTGAACTGTGTGTTAGTGAATAAAGTGTAAATGTGTGTGAAGCAGCTGTCAGCAGAGAGCAGCTGAGTCAGCTTGTTGTGGTGTGGCTGTAGATCCATTCAGTAACGTTCTCAGTAAAAGTGAATAGTGTGATAAGGTGGATTTGTTTCCAAATGTAGGTTACTGTGACACAGTAAACTGTCTTGTCTTTAGCCCTAGTCTCTACTCCAAAACATGAAGAGTTGGAGCTTGAGAAGAGTCAGCTCAGTTAACCTGAACAAACTGTTAGCTAGCTAACTAGCCAGCAAACACACTGATGTTAATGTCAACATGCTAACGCTAGCTGCTGCTAGCTACGTTAGCTAGTGTGCTAATCAGATGTGTTAACAACAAGACAGTGATGGTTAGCTGACCAGATGCTATGGTTAGCTAGCTAACAAGCTGACATTATCTAAACACTAAATCAATCAGATGGATCAGTGATGAAATGATCAGTTCAGTCAGAAACAGACAGAAATGTAGTTGTACACAATCAGCTGTTCAGAGCTGAGGACCTCCTCCTCCCTGCAGGACTTTCTTTATTGATTTTTCCCAGAAAAGAGCCACCAGACTCCAGCTGTTTAACAGTGGAGAAGCTTCATGGACTGGATACAGGCTGGATCACTGTGGAGTTAGAGAGAGAGAGAGAGAGAGAGAGAGATAGAGAGAGAGAGCAGAATCTTTATTTAGAGGAAAATGCCAAGGATTATTTGTCTAAGAAAAACAGTCTTCAGACTTGTATTCAGATTGACAAGGATGAGTTTTTGAAATGATCCAGTGGATTTAAAGGATTTCATCAGCACACAGGGCTGAAACATTTCCTCTACTGAGGAAGAGATCCAATGTTTTCATGTGACAGGAGTGATAAACTGTATCTTTGGTTTTCACATCTATCAATAATTAAGATTTTAACAGTGGACGCTTTTATCCAGAGAGCCTCACAGTAGCATGAGGGGCCTCAGAGGGAATCGAACCCCCGACCCTGGCAGTGTTAGTGCCTTGCTCTGCCTGCTGAGCCGTCCGGACCTGAAGCCGCCTGAACAGCAGCAGTGGTGATATGAATGTGAAAGTGATACGATCTGTTGCTTTAAGATCCGTTCCTCACAACTCCCAGATTCAAGGCTTCCTGTCCAGGAGAGGAAATGAAATGCGGCAAGTGGGTGTTCACATGGACACACACACACACACACACACACACATACACACACACACACACACACACACACACACACACACACACACACGCCATATCTTCAAATTTGTGACGCACTTGCTCCACATTTCTGTGTCTCATATTTGTGTCCTTGGTCGTTCTGTGAAGCACTTTGTGATGAACCTGGATCTTTAAAAGCATTTTAGAAATAAATGTGACCTGACAGCGTTTCATACTTTCATTCAGCCTGAAAAAAACAAAACTTTGCCAGTAAAAACACAATTAAAAAGCCATAAGAGTTTACAGCTTGGTCCTGACCCGCCTGCTGAACCACAGCTTGGAACAAAACTCTCAGTCCAATGTGGAAAGTGTTAAGTCAAGTTGGGATGTATATTTATTTTACATTCCTATCTTTATTAATAAAAATAATAATAATAATAATAATAATAATAAACTTTATTTGTATAGCGCTTTTCATACATAAAATGCAGCTCATAGTGCTTCTTGATTTTAGCAATAAATTAAAAACATAAAAAATTTAAATAACATTTTATTGCAGATAAAATAAAGTTGAAAAAAGGAATAACAAAAAAGGGTGCAACTAAGAGCAATAAAACAATTTAATTGAGAAGAAAGGGAAGACGGTACATATAGAAAAGTTTAAATAATAAAGAAAGCAAATATAGAAAATAATTAAGGAAGGTAAACAGACTGCTGCTAGTTATTATAAGATTTAAAAAGGCAGTTCCACAGTTTGTGGGTGTTGAGGGTAAAAGTTCTTGAAATGATGACAAATAATTTCACTCCCCTCTTCCATCGCTCCATCCTCTTCTTATTTCTTTCCCTTTAATTCTCCATCAGGAATATTTGTTCCATCGCTACAGTGCTGTGACCTCTGACCTCTGACCTCTGACCTGCTGACCCCTGGTTACTGGTAATGTTGGTGATTCAGGGACTGAAGGTCATCATGAGTCACTGTGGATAAACAGCTAATGCTGACCTTAGACCAGTCATTCTCAACCTTTTTCATATCCAGGACCCTAATCTAGTCCACATTAGAGCCACAGACCCCCATTTGATGAAATTTTGTCTCTCGGATGTAAATCTGAGAATATTTTTAGTGTCAGATATGATTTTGTCCAGAATTCCATGACTGTCTGTATTGTAGGTAGAGAGATAACAGAGAAACTATGATCAGAACAGTCATTCTTCTACATTCTCTAACTGTCTTAACTTCTTGTAAATGAAATAATGGTGAAGTTGAACAATTCCTCAGTTTGCTGGGGACCCCCTGGAACCCCCACAAGGACCCCTGGTGGTCCCCGGACCCCACGTTGAGAACCACTGCACTAGATGATATTTGAAGCGATTCCCCAGCACAGTGAGGGGGAAAACTGAGCCGGAGCGTCTGAACACTGTAACTCTGTTTCTCTACAAAATCCAACATGTTGAATGTGAACCTGATGAAGCTTTGGAGAAACACCGGCTCAGAGAACACCAGAGCTGTTCCCAGAACTAAAGCCGCTTTTCCACCACATGGTACCGGCTCAACTCGCCTCGCCTCGACTCGACTCGACTCGACTCTACCCACTTTGGTTTTCCACTGCAGATAGCACCCCCTCAATGTGCCCCACCCCGCACAACTGGTCGTCATAGCGACGCCGCATGAAACGCGACACACACAGCAACGATGGAGGACATGGAAGGGAAGGTGTTCTTGATTCTCGGTGTGTGGCTGTCAGTCACAGCAAGGAAACAGATTTTATTTCAGAAGAGGCTGAAGGCAGCGAGACAGCAGAAGCTCTCTGGCTGCTCAAAGGCGACACAAGAGGGTGAGCTAGCCTGGTAGCTAACGTTAGCATACGTCCCGTGTCGCGATGACGATTCTCTCTGACCAATCAGCAGTCTGCAGTGTTTTCACGTCTCCTTTTGGTGTCTCCTCAGCTCGCTTGGAACCTCGACGGAGGTGCTGCCAAAAAAAGTAGCAGGTACCAGGTGATGTGGTGCCTGGTACCTGCTTATCGCCCCAATGGAAAACCAAAAAAGACGAGTAGAGTCGAGTCGAGTCGAGCCGGTACCATGCGGTGGAAAAGTGGCATAAATCTCCAGTTCCTGTGTGTACCACCTCCATTTATTCAAGTGTGGACATTATTTACTGATTCCTTTTAATGCTGCTGTACTGTTAATGTTTCCTAACATAATGTACTGTTTTTTAACTTTATTGTAACTGTTATGTTGTTGACCTGCCCAGGGACTACAGATGTAAATTAGCCTCTTGGCTAACTCTGACACATTTACATTGAAGTGTGAACTAAAATGTTGATTGATGTGTACTGTCCCTGCCAAATAAATCTTAAAATAAATAAATAAATACATGTTGTTCGCTATCTTGTGTATGTGTGGTTTGTTGTGTGTGTGTGTGTGTGTGTGTGTGTGTGTGTGTGTGTGTAGATGCTGGAGGAGGAGGAAGTTGTAGCTTCATTCACACTCAAACATCAGTGTCTAGAGACAAGATGGACGCTGCTATCCAGGCTGTTCTGAATCCATTAAAAGTCGTCGTACTTTGTTTTTACTTGGCTCCGTGTCAAAGATGCTCTATACTTTCTGAACCGTCTCTGGTGTCGTCATGGTTACGCATCAGCGTCGACTTAAAGTGACGTTAGATTCAGGCGGATACGTCGGTCTCTAGTGATCGGTTAGAGAAAATCGAATCCCCCTCCCCCACGGAAATCTGTTAGAGTGGAGGCAATGAAGACTGAAGATGGAGACGGAGTGGAACGAGTTGACAGTTCTGTCTGATATCAGGCAGAGTTGAGACAGACTGTTGTTAGATGTGAGAGTTTCAGACTAAATTTCTTCTGATGTCTGGATTAGCATTAGATGTAAATGTAAAGTCGGGCTCAGAGGCGTCAGGCTGTACTGAGCGCGCTCAGATTCCAGGATTAAAGGAGCGCTCCTCAGCTCCTGTCCAAAACAAGCAAAGAAGAATCCTGCTGGGAGGTCGGCAGGAAGGAACGCCCGAGAAGAAGAAGAAGAAGAGCGTGACCCGGAAAACACACACACACACACACCCATAGAGGACTTCAAAGACTGGCTGTGTGTGTGTGTGTGTGTGTGTGTGTGTGTGTGTGCGTGTGGGTGTATGAGAATATGTTTGAGAAGGCAAGCAAGTATGCGTGTGTGTGTAAGAATGTTTTAGAAGGTGTGCAAGAATCTGTATGTGTGAGAATGTGTGTGTTTGTGTGTGTGTGGTTGTGAGAATGTGTGTGTGTGTAAGAATGTTTGAGAAGGTGTGTGGGAATGTGTGTGTCTGTGTGAGTGTGTGTGTAGATTGTATAAATCAGTACAACTGCACAGGAAATGCTCGACATAATCCGTGTTTTTCAAAGTAAAAGTGTGTTTCTACCTAAAGTCTCCAGTGTGATGAAGTCACACAGCATGTTCTGTAAGGAGTGGAGCAGCAGAGTCATTACAGATCAGAACACCTTTAATGAGGAATACCCAGGAGAGAGGACAGACATCTGGCAGAGGGAACTGTCTGAAACTCAAACCTCTCGCTGCATGTTGAGTGATGGAGGCTCCATGCATGAAGTTATTATTATTATAACTAAAGTTCGGGAACAAGGCCACGCCTCAAGCACACATTCAATTTCCTGCTCCACACTATTTAAACGCACCTAACCATGACCTTTTCCCTCTCTCGTATGTCTCAGTTCTCTCATCCCCCCCCAACACCTTGCTTTATTTATTTATTCATTTATTTAGTGTTTATTTGATAGGGCCAGATGCATTAAGCACAGAGAATTGTACAACAACTATCCAATGCAATGCATCACAGCATTTATAGCTACTGCTAATTTCCAATGCCCCCCTAGAAGGGCCTTTAAAATAACAGACATAAAACATGTTCACATAAAACATACAGACACTTACACATATATATATATACACATATGTATACATACACATATATACACATACATACCTGCCCTCCCCCCCCAACCCCTACACATGACTACATGATTGATTGTCTTTTAAAAATTCCTTCAGTTTAATTTTAAAATGTTGACAATTTTGGTCTGTTTTAAGTTCAGTAGGCAGCTCATTCCATGTGTTAGCTCCCTTTATTGAAAAGGACGTCTGGCCAAAGGAAGTATTCCGGTATGATACTTCACATTTCCCTGCAGTGGTTTTCCTGGTGGACAAGCCAAAGGCCTGTAACCGTCCCACCATGTCACAGAGAGCCCGAGGAGCCTGAGGAGCCTGAGGAGCCTGAGGAGCCTGAGGAGCCTGGTCATGTAAACACTTGCAGATAAGATTGGCGTTTGCAAATGCGATGTAGTTGTCAAAACTTAGCATGTTCTTCTCTCTCTGTACAGGAGCCACAGGGGGAAATGATGGAGCCAGAAGACCCCCCCCCCATCAGCAGGACAGTGCCCCCACCCTGAGTCTCAGTTCCCTGGTTCCTCGAGCTAACCATCGACCCCGACTCATCCGACCCCCTCGATTCATCCCTTCATCTCGACCCCTGATTCATTCATCCCTCCACCCTCGACCCTTGTTTCATCCCTCCATTCTTGATCCCTCTTTCCATCAATAAACCATCTAAATATATCTCATAGTGGTGTGATCTTTGTTAGTGAATAACACTTTAGCGTATGTTTAGTGATAGAGGCTCCATGCTAACACTTTAGCATACGCTATGTTGAGTGATAGAGGCTCCATGCTAACACTTTAGCATACCGCTATCTTAAGTGATAGTAGCTCCATGCTAACACTTTAGCATACACTATGTTGAGTGATAGAGGCTCCATGCTAACACTTTAGCATACCGCTATCTTAAGTGATAGTAGCTCCATGCTAACACTTTAGCATACACTATGTTGAGTGATAGAGGCTCCATGCTAACACTTTAGCATACACTATGTTGAGTGATAGAGGCTCCATGCTAACACTTTAGCGGGTAACTAACAGGTGACTATAAAGTTGTTATAAATTATGACTTAATTCTTCAATGTGTTCATGAATCACATTGTGATCTTGCTGAATCCTGATGAATCAGATTTTACCAAATAAACATCCAG
>NW_027282314.1:0-19175 GCF_046629955.1 Centroberyx affinis | reverse complement strand
CCCCTTTAAAACAATGAAGAATGAGAAAACCAATTTAAAAAAACGGTGCAATTTTGGTTTTTGCAAATTCCTTTTTTCATTTTTCCTTTTTCAATTGAAGAAAGGCAGACAGGTGACACGGAAGTAAAAGTAAATATATCAAAATAAAAGCCAAGAGGATAGAATGGCCATTCTATAAAAGTTTAACTTTATGCAAGCACAGGATCTATACCAGGGTGACATTAGAAGATAAATAAAGTGTGTAAAGATAAAAGTGTGTGATATATTATTTAGTTGCGTAGCGTGAATTAATAGCCTAATATGTGGAAATAGCCTGTGTGGTCCTTCCCAAATAGTGTTGTCTAAAGTAGACCAGCAGAGGTCCCCACGTGTTACCAAATTATTGTTCGCCATCAGATGGGGAACAGATTCAAGGTCGCCGGTGAGGAGGAAGGCCCTACCTCCTCTACAGCACCCCTCCACAGCCATGGACCACCCACTCCCACTCCCGGTATTCATTTTCAAGACCGACATCAGCCTCGGCCGCCTTGCCACGCACTGGACCTTTACCCTCTCCCTGGACATGTTATATAATAAAATGTTTTGTTGAATGCAATTGGTTGCCTTGTATATTCTGTACTATTGACCAAACTTCTTTCTTGGCTTAAATTGAGCAGTTGCTGGCATGATTGATATTTAGATTAGATTAGATTCAACTTTACTGTCATTGCACAGAGTACAAGTACTGAGACAACGAAATGCAGTTTAGCATCTAACCAGAAGTGCAAAAGAATCAGTAAAGTGCCGTGTAATGTACATATGTATAATATATAAATAGAATAAACAGTAAGGGTAGGTATGAATGTGCTAAGATATATACAGTATGAACAGTATTAACAGAATGAGCAGTATGAACAGAGTGGTATGAATACGCTAAGATACTGTATATACAGTGTGAACACTCGTAGACAGTAGTATAAATATGAATACACTACTGTCTATAGTGTTTATATCTGATCTATAGTGTGTACATCGTATTCTTATCATACCCTGAGCTGTTACTCTGAATTTCCATATTCACTTTGTGTGCCTGTTTATGTGAATGTCTTAACATAAGATAACATTAGGATGTGAGTAAGTATGACCATAGAAGCACGAGAAAAATATGAATGCATACATACTGTAAATAAATACATTTACAGAATGTATGCATTAATATTTTTCGTAACTGTTCACTACATTATGGGAACAGTCCCCCTTCCCGCCAAAATTAAACAGAAAAACTGATTAATGCTGTCTCTCCACCGCTCCCCAGAAATGCTATTATATATTGAATATAAGTGTCGGCAACGTAGTAAATTGTAATGTGGGCTGATGAATAAAAGAACGCCGTCTAACACGTGCCGTTTACTTCAACAGGCTAACGTTAAATGTAAAGTAAAACAAGAGTCCTCAGTGGCTGGCATAGTAGCATAGTATCGTAGCCATCTCTAGCTCTGCTTTATGATATTGCCGCCTAGTGATATAAAGTATGCAATATAATATAAATAAAGGTAAATAATAATAATACTAAAGTAGCAGACATATAAATGATAGAACACAACAGTAATCAATGCACATTATAAGTTAATATTTACAGAAAATTGCTGTAAATATAGTCACTGCTGCTGTCTGTCCTGCTGAAAACCATTCAAACAGCTACCACCGCTCCCTCTCTTCATTCACTCTCTAGCTCGCTCGACCACCGCTGCGCTCTCTCTCTCTCTCGCTGTCTCTCTCTCTCAATTCAATAGGTTTTATTGGCATGACATTTGACATGTTTTGCCAAAGCACAATTACGATTATGAAAGACAATGTTAAGGAATGAAATTAACAAAAAATAATGTGAATAACAATATTAGTTAATAGAATAAAATAGATAATGAAATAAATAAATGAAATAAAAATAATATATATATATAAGGAAGGGATCATGTACAAAAACAGTAATCTCAGAGAGAGGAGATGCTTTGCACCAGATTTAGCTACTAGCGAATTTCCATCAGCAGTCCATTTGCATCAACTCAAATTCGATGAAGGGAGAAGGACAGACTGAGGAGAATGATCTGTCTGCCAGATCCCGCCCCCAGCAGCAGAGAATAGTTCCCCACCAATCGGTGATTACTATTGTTCCACACACTGACAGATACCATACTACTACCTTTTTAAAGATATAATTACGGTGACTTCTCTAGAAAGTTTATCCATTCTCTCAGTTCATGACTGCTGTGCTGCTAGAGAAAGCTCATAGTTTGATTCCATTCCATTCATTTACTTTATCCAAAGCGACTTACAACACTAGAAATGGGGACCAATCAACTCCAAATGGCCTGAAACGTGTTCCTAAACACTTTCTGGGGGAACTATTTTGCCCTTGACAAAAATTCTAAATCTACCAGGGTTACGGATACGTAATTTTTAATGGAGACACTTTCTCATAACTCCCGAACCGTAAGTGGTACAGCCACCAAATTTGGTGGGTGTGATCGTCTCTTCACACTGCCCATGTGTGCCAAGTTTGGCACCCCTACTGTCTTCCTTTGATATAGCTGCCATAGACTCCCATTCAAAAAAGTTTCGAAGATTGTAAAGTTACATCTTGTTTTATATCTTGGGAACAGAAGGTCGTAGCGACATGGGACAAAGACTAGCGTGTTCAGCGCATAGGAAAACCCCACCCTAGGAGTTGATTTCAAGTCTGTATCACTTACCATTCAGGAGTTATAAAATTAAGTCCTACAGAAATGTCATGCAGTTTGGGAGGAGCCTAAAGCCCAAGCAGGACACTATAAAACGAGAAGCACAGCTGCAAATCATTTGAGATCTGACTGTGGTCTCTCTCAAATTGGAAATTGAAGTATGTTGTTGTTAACTTGTATATATATATCTATATATATATATACACACACACACATATATAATCCAACAGTACATACAGGGCAAAATCAGAACAACATTTTATAAAGCTTTTCTTCTTTTTTTTTTTCACTTTGTTAGGTACATCCAACAGCCACCTGAAAATCCAGTATATCAGTCATATATCCATTTCCATTGTTCTTTATGAATTAGAATAGAATACTACTTTATTAATCCCCATGGGGAAATTAATCTTCTGCATTTAACCCATTCAAACACCCCATACACAAACACACAGCCATAAACTGGAGAGGCTTGGGGGCACAATGGCAGGAGCTTGCATCTGATCTGGACTCTGACAACCCTCTGGTTGCCAGCTGTCATTTTGTTAGATTTTTGGGCCATCTGGCCAGGGATTCAAACCGGCAACCTTTACACCTTAGAAAGAAACACTGTCCACTACTGTGTTGTTGTACCTAACAGTGTTGTTTTGGTTTATTTAGACATACTGCAGGTAAGTATAAATTTAGTAATCCTACTATATTTGGTCAATATTAAAAGTTAGTTTGGTATGTATTCAGTTGCCTATTAACTAGGTGAGTGCATGAACAACAGATTCGTTGCGGTCAGATATCAAGGTGGTACTGTAATATAATTTCTCTCTTTTTTAAACAGAGTGTCTGACAGGTAAAACCAAGCATTTTCTTTGATTTTTCTCTACAGGTAAGTATGAAGGGTCATTAACAGGGAAGTACAAAGGCAAGTATTAGGCTCATCAGTTTAGGGTTTATATGTAGACTTGACTATTTTGGACGATATTGAAATCAAGACCTCATTAATTCAAAAACGACTGGCATATGTAATGACTTTTCAGGCCTAACGTTTGTAAAATTGAATTTAAGACAATTACTTTTTCAACCCAGACGCCCTGATTTTACTAGTGTATAACTAGTTTATTTACAAAGTGTATGCTGGGATAAACACTTTTGTCATCTTTATTGATCTGAACAAAACCATACATCATATTCAAGTAATATTTTTGTAGACTCAAAGAAATGACTGACTGCAAGTTTTAGAACACAACTGTGTATAAAAGTGTAGTTTGACACCAGTTAGGAAAGAGAGAGAATCAACAAAGATGTCTGTATCGCTGTACTTCTTCTGACAGGCTATCCTCAAAGTTTGCCGGTCATCAGGTTAATATAGAACCTCCTTGGTCGTCAGCTGTCAGATTGCGTGAATAGAATACTTCCCTAGTAACCAACTAACATAGCAACCATTAGCCAATCATAGCCTCGGAACTGACTGCGGCATTTGTGGAGGCCTCCGCTAGGGGTGGGCGATACCGCAAAATTTGGTTTCAATTCGATACCAAGTAATACAGGGCCAGAATCGCCGATATCGATACCGATACCGATATTATTAAAAGCGGCTTGTGTACTTTCATGTAGGAGAGAGCAGTGTGTCATGATTTATGAGGTGAATGCATCATCAATAGGCTAAATCTGAATACATTTTCAAATGATTTGCCAAAGGTTAGCAATCATTGTAAGGTGAGTGGTAGATTTTCTACCTGCCACCTGTGAGACCCGGGTTTGATTCCCAACTGAAGCATGTATTATGTAGCAAGCAAAGCAAAAAAAACTGGCTTCATTCATTTATGTAGTACTAAGTGCTAGTGCTACATAAATGAATGGAGCCAGTTTTTTTTTGCTTTCCACTGTTAATTATTTAATCACATGCATGCAGTGCCTGCGGGACTCGTATGTTCGCTGTTTGACCGCACACGACACGACAACAGCAGTGGAGAAGCAAAGAGTGCATGCATGCACTAAGATGTGTGCATGACAACGGAACGTTGTTTGATAGTTCTACTCTTTGATGAAATGGGTACGTACGAACGTAGAAGAGAGAAACTGAAACTGGTATTGATCCTATTGACGCTAGAATCGATCTTCAAAAACGAGACATAGTATCTGTAGTAACGATATTTTGGGATCGATCCGCCCACCCCTAGCCTCCACAGAGTTTCATTTTTTGACAGGAGCGCGGAGCTCGGTGCGGACCCTCCGCAGACCCCCTGCGGAGCGGCGCACTCGCCGCACAGACCCTCCGCACCACGAAAACCGGACACACCGCAGAAACCATAAATTTGCCAACCATAAAGGATGGGACGATATTCTTATCTCACATTTTTGTATTTGCGATATACTCAATTTCAATATATCATCACATCGCTAATTGCTAGTCCTACAAATGAAACGTGGGTTATTCATCATTTTAATAATGTAGAAGGACATATTGGACTGTTTTTTTTGTCTTTTCTTTCAGCGCATGTAATTGAGAGCAATCTTTTTCCCAAAAGACAAACTAGAGTTTTACAGTTGGACACACAGTAGTAACCAGATGATTATCACTAATAAACTGTATAATAAACTGTATCAGTATCTTTACCATAAGAGTCTTGCCGTACCAAGGTGGCTGGTGCAAAGACGCAGAGACAATAACATGCTTCTTTATATACAGTATATGTATATATCTGACTGGGGTCAAATCATAGTTGGAAATACATTGTAGAGTTTGTTTTAACCTACACTGTAACGATGGGTAGATTCAGAGGTGAATTGATAGGTGGTGACAAATGGAACTGAATGTAAACGTCAAATTGGTTATAGGCTGGGAACACATTATATTATATACGGTATATAATGTATATGATTGGTCTTTCATTGGTCTGCCTGTGGAATGTTAAGTTTCACTTTTGTTTTCACACCGGGAGACTGTGGATTGAGTTCAGTGCTGCTGGTCTGCTGTCTGTACATCTCCACATTACAGACATGACATGATGCACATTAGGCGCATCAGAGATCTATTTAGATCCATTTCTATACACTGACCAACTTTTGATTTTGTGCCTCTGTATGGGAAACACTGCATCTCACAGTCAAAAACGCCCTCTAGAGGCCATCTGACAAAGCGCATCATCTTACTAAGCGTTACCTGACTGACTGACTGACCTGAATTTGCCTTGTGATGTCCTCGGCTGCGCCATGGGGGAAAAAGATTAGAGCAGATAAAAAGAGAACAGGAACAGGGTGTGTGAGTGTGGCAGTGATAGTGGAGAGGGCGTTCTTTACTGTGATCATGTGTAGGATCCTCATTCACACTGCTTCACATCCAACTGCAGCTCAAGCAGTTACTGAAGTGAGTTTTCGTCCATTTGTGAACTGAATGTGGCTACAGCGCATTCATTTTTTGCTGAAATAATTAAGCATGTAAGCATATACATCATTAGCATTGACCTCTTTACCTCCAGGGTGATGGCTGAGGTGCCATGCATTTCTCAGACTCATATTTCCCTCTTCTTCATCCCACCAGCTGGAAGATACTGTATTACAGCATGCTTGCAAAACAGCTTCTGCACATTCCCTCAAAACACTGCAGGTGCCTGATGTTACTATTAGGTGTGCATGTGACCCAAGCACATATTTTGACCATATTTGATTACAGAGTTTAACGCAGATTATCATGATCAAACAATGCATTTTGATTGACAACTGTCAATCGCCGTCTTGACTAATTATTTGCTAATTTTTACTGAGGGGAGTGAGCTTATGCTTTCTCTAAGCGGGTTAAACATCATATTGCATCCTGGTTTCTGTAAGTAGGCTACTAAACAAACAAAAAACACAGACACAAACTAGTCGCTTAATATCCAACGTGTGGAGAAATCCCGGCGCAAATGAGAGAGAGAGAGAGAGAGAGGGAGAGAGAGGGAGGGGGGGAGGGGAGGACAGACAGTCAGACGGACACTTGCCTCTCTTACCTTTTTATCTCCATCATATAGGTCCGCTGATAACGTAGCCCATTCAAACCTTTGCGCTATGCGGCCCACACAATAAAACACCCACCCACGTGTGGTGATATGGTCACTTGTGATTGGTGGAATTACCGCTGCTCCAGTCATGAGCCTATCAAAGCGATTTTGCTTGCACTGTTCATACCTCTTCAGTATAAATGTACAAAATATGTTCTGATCAGGAACACACACTCTGCTACTTATTTATAGTAGAACTGAGAAACTGCAAGCACACTCCAGTAGAGGAGTGATCCATGTTTCTATAGACCTCACCTCCAGAAATCGGTCTGAAGATGAGAGCCAGTCTTGGCTTCACTTGGCTTCACGCCAAGCCAAAGTCAATCAGCTTGACCTTGAAGGGCTTCGTCAGATGATCCACCAGCATGATGTTGTCTGGTTTCACATCAGTGTGGATCACTCCGATGCTCTTCAGGGCGTTGAATGCTATAGCCAGCTGCAAGTACAAAGTTGGTCATAAAATATACAGCGTGTGCTACAACTGAACATTTGAATTTGGCTTTCTATTTGATAGTATCTGTACCTGTTGGACGATGGCTCTTATGTCAGTTAAAGGCAGAGGGAGAAATTCTCTGAGGATCAAGTAATCATACAGGCTGATGTCCATGATCTCGAACACCAGACTAGTGGCACAGTTCGTATGGAAGAACTCGTGAATCTCACGATGTGACACTTGTCTGGGTCCAAACCTCTGAGCTTCTGCAGCATTGCCATCTGGGAAAATGTGATGAGAAGTTTAACATGCTTATGTTATCAAAAGATTGTGCAAGTGTTACACAGCAAATAAATGGTTAAGGCAAAATCTTTTGCAAGTGTAAACATTAAAATCAATAAAGTGGCCCACCTCTTTTAGGGCGCTGATTTGTCCGTCTGTGCATTCTATGGTCTTTACAGCCACAGTCTCGCCGGTGTCCTGGTTCAAACATCGGGCCACTCTTCCAAAGCCCCCCACTCCCAGCACGTTCAGTTCCACATAGTTGCTGGACCTGCAGCAGCCGCTGGAGTCCAGGAGGGGAGGAGGGGCCAGGAGGTGACCTGGAGGTGAATTCTCCTTCACGTCGTTCATTAACTATTTTTGCATAGAAAACTGGAGGAAAATACGGAGAAAAGAGAGAAAATAGGTTGCTACTTTCAATCTCTTTAATTAGATTATCTATCTATCTATCTATCTATCTATCTATCTATCTATCTATCTATCCCTACCTACCTACCAGCAGTAATTGCATAGGAAGAAACATTTACATTGCGTTTTTGAAGCATTTTCAATGACTGGAATGATTTAATTAGTGTCTTGGGCGTCTGGAGTGTAGTTTTAAGTTTAGGAAGCATTTGTCTAAACAGCCTATTAGGCTACATTTTCATTGTTTAGTAATGTAGTAATCTACAAATTCTGTCTTGATTCGGCAATGAAAATTGGTTCCAACCAGTAGGCTAAGACAGTATTCTCACACCTAGATCACATTTAGCCCAATAATAATATAGTAAATCATGTCCTGTTAGATAAATTGAGCAGAAATAACTTTTCATTCTAATAGAATTGAGAAGAAATGCACAAAGTGGGTGGGGTGGGGCAGGGCATGAATACTTTTTCTTGCCATTATACTTGATGAATGTTCACTATATTGAATAATATCCATAAAGTGAGCCCTTTATCCGCCCCTTGTGGATTTGAAATTAATATGAGGAAAAGTCAATCATTGACTAATACATTTTTTTTAAACATAACGTAACATAACATTTCACACAACATTTCAGTCATTGAAATATAATAAAGCACCATGCAAGTGTAGACAGTGTTTGTGGGATTATTTATTTTTTTCCTTTACACACCCATGTAAATTAATGTGAAACCAATAAGTAACCACAACACTGACTGTTCATACAGAATGAAATTATTTTATTATAGAAAAGGCATAAAAAAGGCACATTTAAAAACATAAAAATGTCTGTGCAGGACCATAATGGGGTGCTGTTATGTTACAAAAACTAGATCTGTGTGTGTACACAGAGGAGTGTTCCACTGTAGCAGTTACTGCAGTGTAGTAAAGTAGTGCAGTATCAATCACAAAAATGATTTATAATTTGATGTTTTTAGTTATGTTATGTATTCATGGAACACACCCAACTACAACCTGACCTCATGCCAGTTAACCAACACAAAGGAAGAAGTATTCAAATGAAATGTATTGACAGTATGTGTACCATTGCTCAGTGGTTTCAGGTGTCTAGCCTACAGATCCTTTGTCAGCTAGTGCTGGGGCACTAGCTGACAAAACTGCTAGCTGCTTCCTAGGTCACAGGGTCAGAGTAGTGATACCAGTATGTGTGGTGCTGTACTGTAGCCGGTTCAGACTCCCTCTTGATTGAACCGAGACACAAAGCTGCAATGACGTCCTCCTTGGCTGGCCTGTCAGATCACAGGTCTTTTGGGATGGGGATCTTCAAAACCTGGCTCACATGAGGTGCAGGGTCCTGGAAGACTTGATCAAATATGAGGTCCATCAACTCATAGACGTAATCGGTGGAGTAACACAGAAATCATCAGTTGTTCCATTACAAAAGAATGTACATTGCATACTAGTGTGACACTGGCAAGCAGCAAAATGTGCAACTTTGACATATAAATGATTTTAGACAATAGTTTATACTTTGTTATGACATTTGTATATTTATTATTATATTTACAAAATGTTGTGTTTGCAGTAAAAATGTGTGTTGGCAAACATACAGAAAGTTGGCTCAAGGGGTCGGCTCAGCTGACCCAGGGTCCTCCTCATCCTCTTCCTCATCCTCCTCCTCCGTTAGGTCAAGACGGGTCTCCTGGATGGTCTCTTGATAGGTGGGGAGGTCAGGCTTGGTTGTGGAGGAACTAACGGGACAGTTGAAGTGCCAACTCCAAAATCTCTGCAGGACACTGCTGCTTGGGTACCTTGTATGCACAGAAGCAGATTTTGAAAAACCTGTCAGTGACAACAGATTGTGCAAAATGTAACTGTTTTTTCATGTCTGAGCTGCAATGAGTCATTCCTGTAAAAAAATCTGAAGACAATAACTGGAGAGAAAAGAAATGTTTAATGCAACCAATTATCTCAATTATTTTTTTAGGATATTGCATCATCTTACAATATACTACAATCCAATACTACATTACCACAAACTACAGCCTCAATAATTATGTAGTTTATTCTAAATGTATCCAACACAGTCTCAAGGAAAATAGGACATCATAACCTCCAGAAAGGTAGTATTTATTGTAGTCTCGGTGTTCAGGTTTTCTAGTTATTTTTTTGCCACAACCCCAGCTGACAGTTTACAAGACTAGAGTTACCAGACTAGGTGCAAAGACATAATGTGAAATGTCCTTTTCATTCATTTGGCGTTAGAAGTGAAATGTTCATGGTGACAAAAGTCCCCGATAAACAAAGCACTGGTCGAGTTTTGCCATGTTACAGGTGCGGTTGTCTCGTTTAAGGAGATGTGTCCGCAAAGTGAGCCAGAGGAGCTAACCATAGCTAACGCTAATGGTAGATTAGCTTGCTGCTTGTGGCACTAGCCCCTAACCTTGATGATAGTAGGTTTGTGCTAATCGGACTGAAATACCATAAACTACCGTATCCATTTCTAATTCTCAAGATACGTTAGCGGACACGTCTCTCCAGACAAGGCGACTGATTTAGCAACAAAGCACCATAGAGTGTATTAAAAAATTGAACAAACCGTGGGTGAGAAATGAGAGCGTTGCTGTCCCGGTGTGGAGATCATCAACAATGGTGAACAAAGCAGAAGTTCACTGGAGCTGACCCTAGCAGGACCTGTTGGGTTGCCAGTTGTCATGTTGCCAGTTCTGATCAAAAATCCGCATTTAATCGGGAATAACTCCGAAACCTTGTGACAGATCTCTTAGAAAAATACAAGCGCTCGCCCAACGTAGAATGTTTGACGTGTGATATGTCTATGTAACGTAAAAACTGTAGATGAAGAAAGTGCGCAAAAAACTGTAGACGAAGAAAGTGCGCAAATGTGAATCAATTTGAAATGTATGATTTCCAAGTCAAAGGGAAAATCGGTCCTCGTTGCACTTACTGAATTCGTGGATGGAGCCTCATAACGAACTGATTGAAGCTTTTCTGTTAAAGTACCCATCAAGTTTTTTGTTCCACGAGGAGAAAAAAAAACAGTGAAAATTGATGAGGCTGATAAGTCTCTCTATTCATCCATCTTGCCAATACATTAATCAGACCTGATGAGGTTCTGTCAGCTAGCCGCTTTGCCAACATACTGGCTAAGTGCTGCTTGTCACGAGCATCGAGTGTGTGTTTGCAGTAATTATCGGTGCCTTTAAAAGCGAGCCAGCTCGATGTGACTCACTCTGAAATCGCCCAACAACGGTACAAATGCTACGGGATTGATTCATCATTTTCAACCCAAGGAAACTGTTGCTTCCCTGGAGAAAGAAACAGCCATTTTCTTTAGGCTTATAATCCAAAATACACTCTATACAACTCTCTGACTAGGTGTTGCCAACTCTAGCTATTGGCTGCTCAGAAAGTTGCCAGAAACGATGACGTCATACAATAATTTGCATGTGAATATATTCATAGCGGAGAGACACTGTGTATGGGAAATGCTGTGATCAGACCTCTGGATTAGAAAAGCAAGTAGCACAAATTGTTGTGTATTGGCATCAGCCAATCTGATTGGTCAGGAAAAAAACAGACTAGGATAAATGGCTTTTCAATGGGTGAGAAATAGTAAGACCAGAAATTTTTGGAGGGCGACCACTTAGTTTGCCCCCATGCACAATCCTTATTGTAGAACCCTAGTGCGTGTGTGTGTGTGTGTGAGCATATGACTGTGTGTCGTGTGTGTCTAGTCAGACATGTATCCTGTTCTGTGTATGTGTTTGCATGTGTGTACACTTGTATGTCAGCGCGCACTCATCATTCCTGTGCATGCAGAAACTACACACTAACCTGTGTGTGTGTGTGTGTGTGTGTGTGTGTGTTGTACTGTGTTCAGTCAAGTGTGTGTGTGGGTTCAGGGCTGATCGAACGACTCCAAACTGGGCTTCCACAGAGAGCACAGCGCCATACTGCAGCGCTGCCAGGCTCAGCTCGCCACCGCCCCCTACCTTCAGGAGGCCGACACACAGCAGGCACACACACACACACTGGTGAGCAGCTCACAGGTCTGTCTGTAGGAAGGCAGTTGCTTGGATGTTTATGTGGTTGTATGTGTGTTCCTGTACTTCTATCCTTGTGTAGAAACAGTTTGAGTAAGAAGTCAGGACATTTTTGCAAAGTGAGGACATTTTGGCCCGGTCCTCACTTCCTCAAGGGTTTAGGATTAGGCCTTGGGTTTAGGGTTATATCATAAATCTTTATTACCTAAAATTTGTAGTAAATATCAGAATAAATAAATAACATAAATTAGTTGTATAAATAAGTAGTATCAAACCGATGCAAGTTATATGAGGATAGGAAAAAAAAGAACATATATTAATGCTTTACTGAAAGTGTAACTGATTTTTGTTAATGTTGGTGACAGTTTTCCTTATGATGATCAACAACTGGGGGTCAATTGTTTACCAGCCTTTTTATTTACCAACACATAAGTTATCCTACATCTGCTTCTCACTCTGCTGAGTTGAACTGAACTGAACTGAACTGAACTGAACTTGGACTCCAACACGAAGCAGTGCAGAATGACCTTTGAACCTTTTCACAGAGAGAGCTTGGCTAGGCAATTGTGCGTGTGTGATTGACAGGTAGGGGCGGGGCGGGGCGTCTCCTCACAGAGAGTAGTCCTGATTGGTTGTTAAGATTTTGAAGTGGCTGATTACAGGGCCTGGGACAGCCACAGAGACTGGATTTTTTTCTGGTTTTTTTTCTCAGAGCATTTGATTTATGGATAGCTGTCGGGATGTAAAGAGAATTTCAACAAACATTACTAAAACGGTTCTTTAAAAAAAACTGCCTACCCCAAGCGTTTTAGGGTGGATTTTTCCTCTCAACGTTAATTTAGGATTAGAGAATTTATGTAGTGAGCGCAGGTCCCCACAAGTATAGTAATATAAACGTGTGTGTGTGTCATTGATTGCTTTGGGGCAAATCTCCTGCTACCTATCAAATGAACTTTCTCACACACACACACACGTCTCAGTCTGAGTGGCAGAGTGTGTTGCATCTGATCTGGACTCTGACAACCCTCCGGTTGCCAGCTGTCATTTTGCCAGATTTTTGTGCCATCTGGCCAGGGATTCGAACCGGCAATATTCCAACCTTCAGACTACTAGTCTGCTTCTCTAACCTCTGGGCTACCTACCGTCCAAGTTGCCCACCTGTTATTCCTACCAGCCCACCCTAATATAGCAGGCTAAAAGCAGCCCTGGTGGGGAACCATGTATAGGCACTTGTTTTGACAATAAAATTGCATTTGCACTTGAATAATATTCGTGTTACCCCTTTACTTTCACTTTGGGTCCCAGAGTATGAGCATTTAGAAAAAATGGTTTGAATGGTTGTCCCCCTTCTGCTTGTAGATCACTTCAATATTGGTATCTTGAGTAGGTATTTCCTTATTACCTGAACAACTTCCACTATCAAAGCCAGATAAGGATTTTACACACGGAGACAGATAGAGATTATAAAGAGTTCGCCGTATTATCTTTACCTTTACACATTATTCAGCTCATTCTGTAATGCATTAGCATAAACAGTTTGTTATGAAGTACTGGTTCACTTTACTGCAGTTACTGTTGTACAGTAACTGTAAAACATCCTTAGAAATGAATAGACCATCGGCTAGAAAATAAAAATGAGGGGAGACAATAGCTCCATTTAGCGACTTTGTGCTCCTGTTTGGCAGTCATGTGTTTGAAATGCTGCTGGTGTTAATAACTTGATATTTCAGCCCATAAGCACAACGAACTGTGCAGTTCTGTGGAGTATGGTCTTCCCAGAACCGACTGATACAGGGAGACTATTGTGTTGAGGGTGTGCTGCATGGATTTGGGGCTTATGAGGCAGAAGAGCACAGTCATCAGCATATTGAGGTTTTTGGGGTTTGGGTTTTGTTGTGTCTTGTTGTTTTGCCACTGCACAAGGAAATTATCATGAGGGGAAATGTGCTTAATAAGTGATATGTAAACCGATTTATAGCCTGACAACTTCCTTGTAGAATCAATGGATGCATGTGATTTGAGATAATCTTCACAAACAAACGTTATCTCTGTTTATTTTGAGACAACTACTTAGGTTACCACTTTCACTCTTTGTAATCATCTGACAAAATAAAAAAGAAAAACTAGAGCAATGAGCTGGTTAACAGGTTAACACTGAAAAAAGTGCACATATTTCCCTCTGTCCCCGTTTCATGTTTTTTTTGTTGCATGTTCATTTTCAGGGTGTACCGTAGCACTACCATCATTTTGCGTACAGTTGCGTTATTAGTCATGATGGGTCTGGATTTGACTGTTTATACCTTAATCATATAATATGTCAGAATCAGTTCAGAGGAAACAAGAAATATTTCATTTACATCTCCTGGTGAATTTATTTTTATGATTTCTAATGACAGAAACCACAAACAATTTTAATTCTGATGTTCCTACAATATTACCCAATCTATTCAACCAATCAATCAGTCAACTTTCACCTTGTATAATTTCACTATATTGCCAAAGATGACAGAGTGATAATGTGGAACTGTTAACATATGGACAGAGGCACGCTTAGGGAGATCCATCACAGGAATCTGGCCCCTCAAATGAAATGAGTCCCCGCAATCAGCAGGAAGAAAGGAAGGGAACGATGGTGGCCTCTTAGTTTGATATTGTTTTGCGATCCATCCGTTGCCATGCCCATTGATTAACATGCCTCAGGGTTCCGACTAGCAGTAGCTGTATTTCCTTGAGCACAGGAATGGACGTACTCTGGAGCAATCATCATTGGCCCAGCCCTTTGCGTCTGCAGAGAAAAAAAGATCAACAACAGCATATGGAGTCAGCCTTGCTTCTCTTAGTGCAACAATGGCAGACCACATTATGAATCTTATGCAGATGTTCAAAAAAGCCATAAACGCTATGAAGCCCAGGCGACTGAAAATCAATTCAGCAACTATCACAGTCAGAGCATGAACTCCTGCAACCATATTTCCCAAAAGAACCTTACCATTAAGATTATATTAAGTCCTTAATAAACTATGGTCACAGATCATTTTAGTGCTTAGAGCATACCGATGTTATTTCCTCACCATATCATGTTACAAAAACATCTGCTGTTCCCGTGCAGTTTCAGATGGTTAAGTTATCAGTGTATTAGTGTTGGGTTATGCTTACTTTCAGCTGCCACTGACTTGTCCAAATTACCATCAATATTCTTTAGATGGTGTGTGCATTGTAATTCCATCACAGCAAAACACTAACCAGTGATTTGAAACATCATGTTAACCTACGTCTGTTTTCAACGGAAGTGGAGTTACTGTCAGTTTAAACTCTGTTAGCCACTTCCACTTCCATCCCAAACGACAGAGGTCTGGAAAAATTCTTGTCAGAAAACGCGGGATAACGAGATCTTGCTGAGCTAAAGGCAGCATATTGATATTGATATTGACTGGTTCTGAGTTTGAAATAGGATTCTTGCACACACACACAGAAACGGCACCTCAGGTTTGTTTTTTTCTACCATTCATTTACTGAGATTGACTGACTTGAGATTGTCTTGGAATTGGGTAGCAATGGCAAACTTACTTCAGTTCAACATTTTGGAGCATGTTGTAGGAACTCACTACTAGCGACTAGCCAGATGAGTTAAAGAAAAAAGACGTATTTTGTAGGCTGTAAAGTTAGCGTTTCCAGCATTTGGTAGTCCCAAATCCCTATGGAAAATATGAATGGGATTTGCAAGAAATTCTAACTTAGTCTGTGCTACAGGCTACAAAAAACATGTAGATGAGAGGTATAAGAAGTTACTCATCAGTGCTTTTGTAGTCTGCTTTCCCCAATGCTTAGCATTTTGTTAGCAAAAATCTACAACGTGCTACCAGTCTGCCTCCTGTCACTCCAATCATGCATATCACACCAAGCACCTAAAAAGCACACATGCACTTGTTCAATATTATTGAGGGAAATGGTGGGTAAATATCTGTTTTTATATCTCACAATTTCCCCAAAACATAATGTTAGCAAGGCTTTCATTCACCTCCCTAGAAAGCCTGTGTGCTTACTTTCAGTGAACATGTAGAGACAGTCATAGCCACTGTAGCTACTCTGGGAGAACCAGTTGTTGTAGTTGAATGATGTACCGTCCTCCCACCTCCAAAAACCCTGAAGAGAGACAGCAGACAAGACTCAGGGACTCTGAACATTTATGGGTAACTACAGGAATAACGCTCCAACCAAAAGTATAGGCTAAGTGACACACATATCACTTAAGAGAAAAAGTAAAATAGCGCTTTTGAGTTCAAAAATGGTCATCAACCAACACTGACCACCCTGAGCCAAGATATTCAGCACTACATTCTTAAATTTCTTTAAATTATGAAAATTAATGTAAGCAACTGATCAAGCAAGTAATATTATTTCATTCATTTTCAAGAATATTACGAAAGCTGGCGGTGACAGTGAGCTAATGTTGGAGGTTGACAGCTCCTGGACGTCTATGGAGGTGTGCACACTGAAAAGTTAAAATGTTTTACCAAGCTGAAATATTGGTTTAAGGTCATATTTTGTCATGTCATGAATGTAGCCACATTGCTATACGTACATTTGGAAATGTGAATGTGAGGTATCCCGCATTATTTTCGAAGTAACCAAGAGATGACAAGATAGTTCTACTCTCAAAACAAAAATTCACCCTAAATCAGAAATTGCATATTTGCAACATGATCTCACACAAATACGTGAAATGAACACCAACTCTAAAATGGCGATTTATGTTCTGTGGACACGTAATATGGGAAAATAACATTTCTCTACCACAAACTGAATTAGCCCACCCCCAGTGAATTTTAAAATGTTCCTCCACCACAAATTTAAATACGTTCCTCCACCACAAATTTAAATACGTTCCTCCTTGGTTAAATTTTGGCAATATATAATATAAGGAGAAGAAGAAGATGACATGAACACTTATGTGGAATCAAAATTCCCATAGACAACCAGTGCAGTGTTGATTAGTTCTATACTACATACGTAATCAAGCAAACTGCATCATATCTATCATATCAGAGATGGACCACACTGACATTTTTAATAAAAGGCACACATCACCACAATATTTCAGTGAACCAATGTATCAAGTCTAACCCTGGTGTGTGCGAATCGTATCTCTGACCTTGAATTGATATCCAGCCATCCAGGCCGATGAGAAACCAGCATTCCTGGCCAGTTGCTGCAGGTAGCTGTATTCCCAGACATTGTGGGCCGACACCAGGTTGGCCCCAAGACTGTCACACAGGAACTGGTGACAAGGACAAAGAGAGAGGAAGACACACAAATAGAGCGCAAGCATAAAGACAGATACAGATTTTATATTTATAGGATTACAGAAAATGTGTGTACACTAGGTATGGGACGATATATATCTCACGATCTGATTTGATACATGATATGGGGTTCACCATTCGATACAACCACGATACAATGTAATAAATAGAAATTCAATGACAACAAAGTGTGATACAAATACTGTATTTCGATATATTGTCCCAATAACAAAATGTCTCTCATGTGTACACATTTATCACTATTTTTTAAACCTTTTACCTCTGCATTGATCCAGCTATAACTGACGTTGACTGTTAAGTAACAGCTGTCCTGGTACTGGTGCCATCCAGTAGGACAAAACGCAGAGGCCTCTGGAACAATAATTAAAGAATTATTAGTTCATTCACCTAGACAGAGGATGCATACTGAGACAAAGCTGTCATTTATGGTCTCATTGGTGCCATTTACCTGGTGCGAAATGAGGAGGTATTTCATTTTCTGGGCAGAGACGTTGGAGGAAGCAGAGAAGGAACAAGAATATTATGATGAGTCTGTGGAAGTCTGTTAATCTGTTCTGCATTTTAAATGTTATAGTCAATCCGTTACTATTCTCTTTGTGTGTCATATCTTGAAATGAGCTTGCCTGGAGTGTTGTCCTTTAGCAGATCCTCTGGTGCAGCTTCCACAGTGTCAACTGCAGCAAGAAAGACAGGACATGATGGATGTAAAGCTGGCCTTGCTCCATTTCCAAAATCCCTACAAACGAGTCGACTACTGTACTTATGACAAATCTGCAGATGACTTCTAAAGTAAAAGTCACTATGCCATAATTGATCAGTCTATATGGGCTGCCGGGGCGACCCTGTCCCTTATTCCCCTTTCATTTTTGTTGTTGCTGTGGAAATTGTGCTCTAAAGACTATAGAGGGCATAGACTGGGTGCTATAGAGGTTAAATAGAGTGTAAAACATTATGGGATGTAGTAATTAATGTCCAGTTTGTTGGAACAAAGCATTGCAGTGGTATGGTTTGTGTTTCCCACGCAGATGTAATGTTTGGATGCTCCACAATGGCGGTTTGGAAGCACGCAACAGCTACACTGACCCCACAGGTTCTTTATTATAAACACATTTTCTGACCCTTTGATTGGTCATTGCCACAGCTGATAAAGAGCTATTCAGGTCAAAACCTTGATTTTCTGTGTATAGTGACATTTTTGTGGAGCAGTGCTGTGTGGAGGCCGGCATTTTCACCTGTGCCCAGCAGCAGTAAGGAATTGACCTTATTCACATGGTGGCCATCTTGAATACTCAGGGTAGGAAACTCTATCGTCCAGCTCTGTTATACTGTTGTGTACTAAGATACATCATACAAACATTTATCATTTCACAGATTCTCCACTGAAAATCATATTTGAAACTAATAGAATTCAAGAATCCAGAGGGATATGTTTACGTTTTAATATATTTAGTCCATTATCACTAGCTACCAGAGTCTAGTCTAGGTAGCTAGCTAGTAGCGTACTAACTAGCTAGTAAGAACTAACTTCCCTGTCAAATTCAAAAAGTCGTTGTGGTTGTTCTCAAGATTGATAGCTAATTTGGTAACTGTCAGGTTTATCTGTATTTCGTCCTCACTGATGTGTTTAAATAATGCTACGTTTATATAGGCTATATGCCAATCTCTCGGGTCGACTTTCCCAAAATGGCCACCGGGTGAATAAGGTCAATTAGATGCACATAGTGTTTAAAACAAGCATAAATGAGGTACTGTGTTTGAATAGTGTTAAAGCTTTTTCCATTTTCGACTGTGACCCTATTTTCCCATCTTTATCCATCATTCTAATTGATTCTCATTGAAATTTCATCAGTTGCTTCACAATAGAGCTACTTAGGTCTCGCTTACCTGAGTGCAGCTCTCCAATGGATACTCAAAAAAC
>NW_027282313.1:67500-108040 GCF_046629955.1 Centroberyx affinis | reverse complement strand
TTCACTCAAAAAGTCAGTAAGCCAGTCAGTCAGTCAGTCAGTCAGTCAGTCAGTCAGTCAGTCAGCCAATCAATCGGTCAATCAGCCATACAGTTACTCAGCCAGTTAGTTGTAGAAGGATACTGAAAATAAGCTTAGGCTATATGCATACTGATCTTGGTTTCTTTCAGCAATTTTCCACTCCTATAAGTTCTTCTTCAGTACTTTTCCACCAAACTAAAGTTGATAACCAGTTCCAATTCAATCAGTCAGTCAGCCAGTCAGTCAGCGAGCCTGCAGTCAGCCAGTAGGTCAGTCAATCAGCCATACAGTTACTCAGCCAGTTAGTCATTCAGCCAGTGAGCCAGTCAGCCGGTTAGTCAGTCGGTCACAACCTCAGTTAGCCAGCCAGTCAGTCCATTTCCCAGCCCACTCAGGCCTAAACAGCCTAATCAATAGATAATAAAGACATGAAAGAAAGTCTACAGTGTGTGCTCTCTCTCTCTCTCTTTTTCCATCTTTGCAAGTGTATGCTGCAAGTGTAGAAACACTTTATCTCCCTCCCTCTCTTCTTTTCTCTCTCCTTCCTCCCTCGTTCATTACCTCCCTCCTCTTCCTCTCTCCCTCCATTACCTTCCCCTCTCACCCTTCTCTTTCCTCTCCTCTTCTCCCTCCTTCTCTTCCTCTCTCACTCCTTCTCTTCCTCTCTCACTCCTTCTGTTACCTTCCTCTCAAGTCTCACCCTTCCTCCCCCTCTTCTTCTCCCTCCTTCCCTTCCTCTCCCTTCTTCGTTACCTTCCTCCCTCTTTCCCTCCCTTGTTCCCTTAGTCTCTCTCTCTCTCTCTCCTATATCAGACAGACAGAGGAAGTGTATAAAGAAGAGGAGTGAATGAAAAGACTGCAGATATTGTCTCTCATTGTTCTCAGTGAGCGCTGGAACGCCACCAAACACAAACCAAATGATTGTTCCCATAAAGGAAGCGTGCACACACACACACACACACACACACCAAAATACATGCATGGGTACAATCCAGCTAGCGTTCACAAACACACACACCACGAAATACCGATAATCAGATAAATGTACACACTCAATCTCTCTCATACACACACACACACACACACACTTACCCACCCAATAAAAACTTGACTTCCCTATCGATACCAGCTGCAACAAGACCACATTGCAAAAACGACATAGATAGCAATCAATGAACAAAGAGCAGGTGCAAGTAAGTGAGAGCGAGGAAGTTAAGAGTCCAGGTGTGTGTGTGTGTGTGTGTGTGTGTGTGTGTGTGTGTGTGTGTGTGTGTGTGAGATATGTATAATTAGCCTATATACGCCTTTGCGTGTAAAAGTCTACCCATGGCCCCTGCAGCCATTCACATGAATGAAAGCGAGGCAGAGATAAAAGCTCTTCATCGAGGAGAAACTAATGTGGACGGCAAGTCAAGTGAGAAAGACGGAGGGAAAGAAAGAGGGGGAGGAGAGAAGAAAAAGAAAGGAGGGAGGAAAGAAAAAGAAGAGAGGATGAAGAAAGAGGCATACAGGAGGGGAAAAGGTTGGAAGGAAGGCAGGGGGAGGGAGGGATGAAAAGTGAGAGAGGAGAGAGATGGGAGGGAAAAGGGATGGAATGAAGGCAGGAGGGAAGGAAGGAAAGGGTGGAGGGAGGGAATGAGGGAGAGAAGAAAGAAGAGAGGGTGAGAGAAGGATGAGAGAGGGTGTAAGGAAGGAAGGAAGGAAGGAAAGAAGAAGAAAGGAAGGGAGGGAGGGTGGAAGGAAGAAGGAAGGGAGGGACAAGGAAAGAAAGTAAGGGAGGGAGGGAAGGAAGGACGTAATCAATGAAGGGAGGAAAGAAGGAAAACAGGGAGGGAGAGAGGAAGGAAGGAAGAAGAAGGAAGGAAAGGGAGGGAGGGAAGGAGGGGGAGACATGGGAGGGAGGAAAAGAAGGAATGAAGAGAAGGTGAGGGGAAGGAAGAAGAGAGGGACGCTGGAAGGAAGAAAGGAAGGGGGGACAAGGAAAGAAAGTAAGGGACGGAGGCAGGGATGGAAGTAATCAATGAAAGAAGGAAAGAAGGAATAAAGTAAGGGAGGGAGAGAGGGAGGAAGGAAGAAAGAAAGGAAGTAAGGGCAGAAGTGAGGGAGGGAGGGAGGGAATGAATGAAGGATAGGCTACTCATCCAAGCCAAGTACTGATTTGAGAAAGTGTTGTGGTGTTGATTGAAGATGTGATGCTACACTACTTTGTTCTACAGACAGTTTGTACAGTTTCTCACATATAGCTTAATGACTTGTACACATGTTAATTTAATCAAACAGCCTCCACCTATCTTCCTACCTCAGGCCTTCGATGAGATATCGACCTGCGCCCGAAAGACAGGACAACAGCAATAAATCAGATTAAAATGAGTGTAAAAGCAGCAGCAGGAAAGCAGGAATCTCTGCGACAAGAGGAAGTCAAATGATGATACATGGGCAACATTTAAAAGAAACGGTGAGGGGGGGGAAATATGGTCGGAGAGGGAAATGAGACCAAGTCAATGTGGGAAACACAGTGGACTGTAAGGGAAAAAAGCATGGTGGCATTTTATGGCTAGTTGTGGTTTTCCTTAAAAGCGTCCATCTGCATTACCTCACAATGTTGCCCCAGTTTTACAGCCTGAACAATAACACAAACACCCCCCCCCCCCAATCTTAAGTGTAATCTGGCCTGCCAAGAAGCAATCAATTTCAATCAATGATTCATCAATGGATCAATCAATTTCCAGCTCCCCCAGCTGACTCACTCCTGCATGGTGACAACATGGTGACAACATAGTGACTCAACCTCAACCTCTGCTTCTTCTGGTAACAAAGAAACAGAGTGTCTCTCCGATAGAAACGGTGGCTGGGTGAACTTTTGATTTCATGTACTGCCAGTTTTGTTTGTAGATCCACGTTTTCCTGTTTTGATCCTTCCAAATTGTAGTTCTAAACATTGGACCTGTACTTGATTATGATTTGTTTACGGTCTGCCACTACTGAATGAACATAAAGGAAAAACTGAAAGAAATGACAGCTACTTGGCTCATTTTTGGTCAGCTGTTTGACCGACTACTGTAATTGTTTTATTCTGATTTACTCATCTGACTATTTTCATCTGACTATCTGTTTTGGCTACAGCAGCTTAGAAGCCCGATTAGGGTCATTTTGCTCCACTCCTGATATGGAAATCCATTTCAGATTGTCAGTGAGAGAGAGAGAAAGTGTGAGTGTGTGTTTGAGTCAGCTATGGGTCCCATACTTATTATTTTTTGCGCTGTATAGGTCTATTTCCTGGCCACGTGTGACTGGTTTGTTGATTTGATGCTCTCCTTAGGTATTGTATGAATGGTGTATGTATGTGTGTGTGTGTATACTTTGTTTAATAAGACATTTTTCTGAATCGCCAGAAGCCGGTGGAAAATTCGGCATACAACTGATCCGCCAAGCAGCACTTAACTCCAATAACATCTCAACTTTTAGAATTGGTTCGCTGCCGTTCCCCACGGCATATTTTGGTGGAGAAAGAGGGAGTAGCAGGGTAACCAATAATAAAATGTGAAGTTTTATTAAAGTAAGTGCTGTTTGGTGTATTGGATGCATGCCGAATTGAAGAGTGGTTCCTAACGATTTGTGGAAGTGTTCAGTCATGGTCTTCAGGGTCTGCATCATTGCTGAAAAGCAAGACAGCAATAAATTGCCATTTTTTTTAAATAGGGGTTGGCGTGTTGATCGTCTCGAAGAGAATGGAACGTACCGGGGCCAAGTTGACGATAAAACACTACTGAATCTTAAAGCCTGGGTGAAGTAGCCAACAAGTTAGAAACAACCATCTTCCTGGTACTTTTTTACGAAGCTCTGTCTTCCCACTTACCATATCATAGACGTTAAGGATTATCGGCTCGTTTGCCATCACTGGCATCAGGATTTTCTCCCCCTCCGTCCCGTCTTCTCTTGGTGGGTCTCTCTCTTCCACACGCCCCCCCCTCCTCCTTCCGTGCGAGGTACAAACTCTCGCCTTCCAAAAATAGACCTTACTCCTCTCTCCCTATTTCTGGCACGATTACGGCAGAGGATCCGCTGGACAATTCAATTTCACAACCAGGTGTAAACGGGCTTGAGTTCCGCGGGTAAATTTACCGTCCAACATCTGAGGGGCTTTGTCCAAATCCCCCCGTACGGCAGCGGCGAACAGCTGAGCCAGGCGAGCAGCCGCTTGTCAAAACGAAATGACTTGCTAGCCGCGTTTAGCAACCGAGCTCGAAGTGAAAACGGTGACTTCACGGGGGAAATTTTGAATTCTCTGAGAGGTATTGGCACGGAAATACCGAACAGTCATTTTCCCGAAAGACTTTGTCAAAGAAATGTCATTGTGTTCAGATATCAAAAGGAAATTTCCCCACTGAAAATTACCAGTTCACCTCCTGTGTAGCTAGCTAACGGTAGCGCTGGCAAGCAGGATGCGACTGTTGGGGGAAAATTGGACAGTGAGTGGGCGAGCGGAGGGGGACGATGAGTCCACGCTCGATTAGGCAACCTTGGTACTCTGTTAGCGCACTAGAGGATCATGGGTGATGTAGTTCAACAATGAAGCGTCTTTGCTAAAGGGTTTACCGGAGATAACAGGAGATGATATGAAACTTCAGTGAACCCCGTGGGGATACTGAGCGAACTGACACACCCTTCAAGCTAAAATCTCAAAAATACAAGATGATATCTCAAAGGAAATTAATTTACATTTTTATATTTTCACATACCCCGCTCTCGCTCTCCCTCTCACCCATTTCTCTTAAAATTGCAAACCAAGCCCTGCAACCCCAAACAGCATGAAAAAAGAAAGAAAAATAACTTCATAATGACTTCTGCTGAGACAAAGGTATTAGTTGGTGTATCGTTTAATAGCACTCATTTATGGGCAATGTTTTGTTGCTATCAAAGACATACTGGTCATTACCTTTGACCTTTAAATACATAAAAGGTAGTTACTGCTGTGTGCCTTTGTTGGGCAGATAAACATCACACACACGCACACCATATGCTGTCTGTGGTTTGGTTGTATTTTAATTAGTCCAGTGAAAACCGGTTTGTGACCACTGGTGATATAAAAGACACAATGAGCTGCGGCACAAAGCTCAAATAACATGAAAGAGAGGGGGGTTGATAAGCTGCTGGTAAATATCAACCTGTAATTCAGCCGCTTTGTCAGTTAACAAACCATTGAACTACAATGGAATATGCACTCACGCAAGATAATAAATCATTTAGCAGTGTGCCTTAATGTTGGAATATTTTTCTTTATGTGTATGTACAGTCAGTGTGTTAATGCTGAGACAGCGGACAGAAAATCTGCACCAAACAGTCCACTCCATCTGAATCCCATTCAAATAAACTACAAGTAGAGGAGAGCGGATTAACTGATATTAACAATGCGTGTTCATAATCACAACTGACTAAAAAATGCATTTGTCGACACAGCTGTGAATGTTCTTAACTTGTATATGTAGGCATTGTTATTCATTTTAAACTTCTTTATTGTCTCAGCCATTTTGCATCGTACTGTCTCTTGTGGTCTTTTATTGCTTTCATCAATTGCTTTTTATCTTTGATCCTGTTTTTATATATTTTTTGTACGTGGACGGCTGTTGCGAGATGCCCGCTCTGCTTGCCAAACAAATTTCCCCTCGGGGACAATAAAGTTTTTGATTGATTGAACAGTAACAGAAGCATCATTACAGTCGCTGTGGATAAGAACATCAGCAAAATGCCTGAAATGTAAACGTAACTTTCCTCCATCAGGCTCTCTGGCTCGACCTAGTGGCCTTATTAAAGCAACGCACGCTCTTTGGGGGTTGCAGTGTTTCTACGAGGATTTTTGCTGCGAGGAGGTAACTGAAGTTCAGGGGTCAGAGTTCACTGTTGTTCCCAATAGGGTTCATCTTAGACCAATATTTTTTTAAGGTAAATACCTTTGGATTCTTGGATTAAAGTTACCTATAGCCGATGCGCCTGTGCCACTATACAGTATCTTTCAATTTGACCATTTTCATGCCAGAAAAAAACATGTAAAAATTGCAAGTATTCAGTGTTTCCCCCAGAGTTTTCTTCTTGGCTGGGTGGAAAAGCCTCTGAAACAGCATTTCAACCATCACAGGACACTAAAACTCTCCACTGAAACCCAGACTGATGAAACACTTTCACATACACACACCTATTCAATGGCAGAGAAACACTGGGATACATTACTGCCTTTAAATTAAGTCATTTACAAAAAAACATAACTGAACAATTACATGAATAATTAAAATGTGTAAAGAAAATTCAATTTCACTGCAGGTTTTACAGACTGTTTTCTGTAGCTGTGGTCAGGGAGGAACCTCCATCATGTCAGAGTTGGACAACACTGACATATTATTCACTAAAAGCCAGATATCGGCCCAATAAATTGGCAAATCGATCTATATCGGTCTAACCCTGGTAAATTTCCACCAACTGGAAGCCACTGCTACTGAATGAATTCATGTAGGGACTCTAGAGGACTGGGAGACGACAAACTGCAACAGCAATGTCAAAACTTTAATGTGAGGATGATCACACAGTCAACATACGAGTCCATGAGTCAATCCATCAATCCATGAGTGATTATTATTAAAGCTCAGGCAGGTTTGGAGACATTTTCAAAGTGTCTTTATGATCACTCAGTAGTTCAGTCATTTTATAAGAGACTTTTGTCATTGTGCTGAAATTGCATTTCACTCCTGGACATGTGTATGGATTTAAAAATGGGAATCTGTCTGTATCTGAGATAAAATGGACATTCCTATTGAAATTGATTCCTGGACATTCCTATTGAAGCGTTAAGACTGGATCAACCCCGCTGCACGATATTGACAAATAATCATATTGCTCTCAAAGCAATTATTTTGCTGAATATTGCAGTTGTGATATAAATTGCAAAGAAGTATACAGACACAGATTTTTCAATATTTTAGATTTTTCAGTAAACAGGAAACATTTTTAATGCAAAACTGCGATGTTGTTGCTTAAGGTTTGTTCCATGTGAATACAATGAAAGTTTTTGTTACAATGTGCAATTTTATTTACAGCACCAGAATACCATGTTTAGGAGTCCATTTTGAGCAGCTACCACTGATACAATAATTGCAGCCTCATGCAATTTGGAAATTGAAGTATTTCATATTGCGATTTTCATTTGGATTTTTTTCGATTAATTGAGCAGCGCCACCCCAAAATCCCTCATGGTCCTTTTCTCCCAGTTTTTCTGCTGACTCTGAAGCCTGATAGGAATGAACAATATTCCAAGACAAGGACAACACCTTCACCATGTTTACCATGACAACAGAAGGAAGTTTCCTTCCCACTCAGTCAGACTCGATGCTCAGGACCCCTCCTGCTCATTTTCTCCCAGCAGCTCCATGAGCGTCTCCTGGTTGGAGAAGTCCTGCAGCGAGGAGTTCATGTCTTCCAGCAGGTCCTCTCCCAGCAGGAAGCCCCGGACGTTGTGCGCCGTCATCCCGATCCGGTGGTCCGTTATCCGGTCCTGGGGGAAGTTGTAGGTCCGGATCTTCTCCGATCTGCCTCTGTTGCCAATCTGGAGGACGAGGAGGGGAAACGAGTGAAGTTGCAGTCTGAGGTTGAATTTTATATTCATATGTTTAAATTAGTTATTAGACCCAAGGTACTAGTTACCGACTGGTACCAATCTCCACAGAGTGTCCGATTAGAACAAATTAAATGCTGCGATATGCAGAGATGTCCAAAGAAGTATTTATTAAGGTCTTCACATGCACATTAATTGAATGCACCAGTCAATACAATTGAACTTTGTCTTTAATAAAGATTAGAGCTTGGTTATCTTTGTTCTAAGATTCAAGAAAATGCATTTCATTAAACATGTAGCCAGCATGAGGCTGCTAAATTACACAAGTGCCTGAAGAAGACATTGTAAGACATTGCAAAGAAAAAAAAAATCATGATTATCAGTTTGACAACACTGTTTTCTGCTTAAACGTTTACTATTTCTGCATATCTGTCTCCTAACAACTTTAGACAACAGAAGAACCCAAACACTCATTTGTTGTGTTATAATAATAATGTTGCACAAAAGGAAATCAGGGAGCTGAAAGCAGAAAGGGTTCCTTTATTATTATTTTAATCAGACATGGTGCAAACAGTGCGCAAAATGTGCAAAATGGTGAAAAATATAATTAATAAGTCGTTTAAACAGACAGACAAGTCACTGGATTGGATGATGAGTTACAGGTGTAGACAGGATCTGCATGATGCCTTACATCTGTATTTCTCTTACTTGTATTTTAACTTATAGCTGAATGCGTCCCACCTGTATTTTGCGTTGGTTGTAGCGTTTGCTGGTCTCCTCCTCCAGCCTCATGCTGTACAGTTTGGCTCTCAGCACCTTCATGGCCTTTTCCCTGTTCTTCAGCTGGGACCGTTCCTGCTGGCACTCCGAAACCACGCCTAACACACACACACACACACACACACACACAATTCATTTAGGAGTTCAGACTGATAATGTCTCTTTTTTTCTGTTCCTAAAAGCGCATTGTCCCTTTAACTAAATGGGGAAAACACACACATACACATTTGTATTATTTATGAGGGCATTCCATTAATTTGTACTCATTCCATAACTCTACTATTATTCCTAACCACTAAATGGCTAACACTAACTCATAATCTAACCTTAAACAAGTAAATATGCGCTGCGGTATCTGTGTGAGTGTATTGCACATTAGGTGTAGTTTTATCTATGGATAAGCTGTAAAGCTGTATTTCTGAAGTTTAATAAAGCATAGGCCTTTTTCAGCCAAAAATAAGTTAGAAATGAAGTCTAAAAAAAATGTTAAGTACTGTTGACATTTAGGGATGGACCAAAAGTAGCCCAAATCCAACTCAAATCCCTCTTTCTTAAAACAAACTATAAAATATTGTCTTTCTATGAAAACAGAGAGTCTTTAACAGTGTTTACCTGTGGGCAGATGGACGATTCTCACTGCGCTGTCTGTGGTGTTGACATGTTGGCCTCCAGCTCCGCTCGCCCTCTTAGTCTCTATCCTCAGGTCCTTGGGGTTGATCGTGAACGAGATCTGACAGGGAAACACACACACACACACACACACAATTTTCATCAACATTAACAGCAGACAAGCAGAAGAACAAAACTACTCCCCCACACTGTTGCTTGTAACAACACTGTGTCTTACTTGCGTGGTTAAATCAAGGCTAAACAATATTCAATTCAAATATATTAAGACAACCTGCCTTTCGCATACATACATTCAACACATGCAACAATAAACAGGCAGTGAAGAACAATGCAAGAAAACATAAGGTGAGAGTTTAAAGATCCCTGTGGGGAGTTTGGGTCGTTGTACCAGCAAGTAGGGAAACTCTGATTTTAAATGAGACACTTTTTACTTAGCAGAAGTAGATTTTTACACCAGTACTTATTTTTAAGTAAAATATCAGCAAAGTAACAGTACTTCTACTTGAGTAGGACATTCCAGTAGAAGCCGTACCTCAGTGGGTTGGGGCAGGACAGCCACGGTCATGGTGCTGGTGTGCATGCGCCCCTGTTTCTCGGTCTTGGGGACCCTCTGGACTCGATGGACTCCGGCCTCGAACTTCATCCTCTTGTAGCTCTGAGGGCCGCTGATGCTGGCCGAGGCGTGACGCAGGCCGCCTGGACGCACGCCGCCGGTCAGTACCAATATCAGGATTATTAGTCAATATTTCAAAACACGGATAGTTTTAGGTTAGAAATAGAAATAGTCAAGTCTCAAGTCTAAATGTAGATTACCAAGTCAAGTCCAAGTCCATGTCATTAATGTCAAGTCTCAAGTCTAAATGCCTTTGACTGTGGATTAAACGGAGGTTACGGTGTTCTTTTCTCTCAGCCAGAGGTGTGACCAAGTCAACTTTGCTTGAGTCCCAAGTCAGAGGCACAAGTCTCAAGTCAAGTCCCAAGTCTAAATGTAGATTACCGAGTCAAGTCCAAGTCAAGTCCATGTCATTAATGTCAAGTCTCAAGTCTAAATGTAGAACAGCAAGTCAAGTCAGAACAAATCAAGAGTCCAGTATCAATTTAATATCTTAAAGAAAACTAAATATCTAGGACTTTTCAATGCAATATGGTTTTAATAGGATAAAAACTTGGTAAGAGCATCATGAGTTTGATTTCTATAATCAGCTTCAACTTCAATAAATTCAATCATTCCATACAAATTCAGAAAACAGAATTTAAATTCAGTCGTCTGCTGGAACAAATCTCATCACTTTCAATCTAAATCATTTAAGATAAGATAAGATCTCAAGTCAAGACTTTAGAAACCTTTTCAAGTCATCAAAGTACAAGTCAAAGTCGAAGTTGTGTGTGTGTGTGTGTGTGTGTGTGTGTGTGTGTGTGTGTGTGTGTGTGTGTGTGTGTGTGTGTGTGTGTGTGTGTGTGTGTGTGTGTGTGTGTCCGTCCACTGACCTATTTCGCTGGTCATGTACTCCAGGACGTCGAAGGCCCAGCCGTGGTGCTGAGCGAAGCCCTGGTACATGTCAAACACCTGCAGAGGGGAGAAGAAGAATACTCAGCAAATAATAACATGGATCACCTTCGTTTTAAGGTATTCATTAATAAAAGATGTTATTATTTTTATTATTAATAACAAACGATTTTCTCTCCTTCTTCACTCCCTCTCAATTTCCCACTGTGGCTGTGATGTAGAATTCCATGACTTTCCATAATGAAGTCGGGGCGTTTCCAAGACTTTAAAATATTCTTCCTTCCTGGTTTGTTAATGTTGTTTTTTTCTAAAGGGGCGAACAGTCTGGTTTCCACTACAGTTGGACTGATAACTACAATCTAAAGCAATGAATGTGTGAAACAAAACTGTAAAATATACAGTGTTCTGCTATATTCCTGTAAAGTCACCCGTTTGTAAAATTCCCTGATATTCCCCTGACTTTCTTGGAGGATTTATCAAATTCCCAGACTTTCCCTGCCTGAAATACACCTGTCAAAAACTCTGTGATACTCCACAAATTCCATAACAAAAACACAATTTCCCCGTGCGGATCATTAACATTTAATCTAATATGGTTTTTAGTTTAATGATAATAATAACAATAATAATAATGAGACTTCCTCCAGACCTCGGCGGTGAACAACATGGCCTCCTGACCTCCGACCCCGGCTGTGAGCTCCAGGACGAGGTCGCTCAGGTCCGCCTCCTCCTCAGGGATCAGCAGACCCAGGATCTGATTGGTGCAGCAGGTTGATTGACAGACAGGTAGGCGAGACGGATGTGATAAGTGAGTGAAAGAAGCACAACGAAGAGAGACAGACAGAACAACAAACAGCAAACTGAATCGTCTTCGTTTAGCTTGTGGTTTGATATTAATTACAGTGAAAATACAGCATTGCTTTTAGATTGTATAAACCACGTAATCTATGCTTACAATGGTTACATTTGTCATGAAAAAACATGAAATGCTGATGCTATAGTTAGCCTTTTTGTATATCCTATCGTATTTTTATAAAAAAGGCCTTTTTAACATCTTAATGTAATGTCTGTTTTGCTTAGTATCTTCTTTTAAATCTTTTTATAACATATTTTAAACAAAATGCCTTTTAACACCTTCATGCTGTGTGGGGCTTTTCTGCTTCAGTATGTGTTTGTTTCAGCTCCTTCCTTTGATTACACTTTTACTGCTTACTCTTACCTTTGTTCTATTACTTTATCTATTATCTGCATTCGGTGTTTTACTGTCTGTTTTATTTCCTTCTAGAATTTTATTGTAAAACACATTGTAACCTTGTTAAGAAAGGTGCTGTATAAATAAATATATTATTATAATTTCTATTGTACCAATCCATACTACTCTTGGTAATAGCAAATTAAGCATCATTATTTCTACCTTTTGTCTGAGAGCCTGAATATCTTTCAGACAGTCTTCTCTCTCCAGGTCGGCCAGTTCTCGCAGGTCCGGGTCTTCATCTGTCAGGAGGCACAAAATCATAAAGCCAAAATTTCAACAATGCACTAGGGCTGGGCGATACGGTTGAAATCAATATCATGATAATCATAAGGATTTTTCTTGATATCAGTATATATCACGATATGGTTCATGTATGCAAAATCACGTTAAATAATAAAATTAATGTTCATCTCATTGAACCGAATGGTAATGTGATGTCAAACAAAACAGAAATATTCAAATAATATTCCTACCATACCTCATTTTATGAGAGTTTTTAAGTAAAATTTGCTTGTCATCATCAATTTAGACAGCAGAAATGTGTGTCACAAAATTAAAATATCTTCATATCATCACAATATGATTCCACTGAAAGACGATAAACGATAATATTGAATTATTGCCCAGCCCTACAACGCACCAGGCTTAATATCAAACGCACACACAGGGATTCTGCTGTAACCAACATGTGAGTTTTTCAAATTAAAAAGCAAGCTGGTGGGAAGTGAAATCATTGGTTTCCCTCACGTTTCCCCCAAAATCCAAGTTTAAAGCTGCACTAGGCAAGATTTTTTATGTAAAAATACACCTGTCTTCAATAGATGTAGTATATCCACACAATGGATGTTAAGTCTCAGGATGTCCTGGTGGCTTAGTTGGGACCTTTGACCTTTAAACCAATCAAAACATGGTCACTGTTTTCTGCCTTTGCGTGGCAGCAGTGTGTCTCACCTGTCAGGAGTGACTCGGTCTCAGCGATCTCCTTCTGCTTGTTGTCCAGCTCTCTGATGCTGTGGATGAGCGGAGCCAGCACGGACACTTTGGTCCTCTTGGCCCTCAGCTGCTCCTCGGCCTCCTGCTGCTCCTCCGTCACGCCGCTGCTGACTGTTTTCAAACACTCACTGTACTCCGCCTCCATCCTCTTCAGATAGTCCTGCAGAGACCTTATGGCAAAAAGCTCATCCACTGGGAGTAATTTGGCCACCATCAACGGCGTGCCGGTGTGCAGAGTTCTGGTGATGTTTCGGCATTGACTAGGGGGTTGGTGATGAAGTCCAACACACAGACCAGCTTGGCTGCCTTGTCCAAAGATGACATTTGGCAACTTTTGAAAACAAGGTCTCAGCAGACTAAAGACACACTCCTTTCCTCTGGGAATCAGCTTTGCAGCTCTTCTGTAAGCCATTGAACAAGTAGCTTTGGTTGGAAGGTTTACTATGTGGCACAAATAGATCCTGATATAGCTTGGCCCCGATAGGTCGCGCTAAACTCCATTAAAAAAACTGTCAATTTGATTTGGTCTTGCTCAACAGTAAAGATACATGCTCTATTAAATACGACGAAAGGCCTTTTCTGTATCGTAAGAAGCCACTCTTCAATTCGGTATACATGTAATATACCAAGCAGTACTTTATTTCAATTAAATTTCAACTTTTATAATTGGTTCCCACTGCTCGCTACCGCCCTCTGCAGTGTATTTTGTAGAAGAAGCTTGTGAGAGTAACAGGCGAACCAATACCGAAACGTGGATTCTGATTAAATTAGTATATATATATACATCAATAATAGAGGTAGACAGCTAGCCTGTGTTTCTGTGATGCGGGCCACGGTTCAACCGACAAAACATGTTAACGTCGCTAAGTTAGCTAGCGTTGGTTAGCAAACTAACTTAGCTAAGCCTTGTGATCTTGAGGTAAAATAACAAACCTCCGGCTCCGTTGGGTTTTCCCCGTCAGCAGAAACCTTGGTTTGGCTGTAACGAAACTGCTTTCAGTCGCAAACTGTCATAAGACTGGCTAGAAAATTATCGTTTAGGCTGTTATAGGAATTGCTGCTGCTTTACCACTTTGATGAAGGGCGCAGACATGTTGAATATGACGCACATGCGCAGTCAACATCGCGTCTTCTTCTGCAGATAAAATGACAGCAGACTTCTTCTTCTTCTTCTTCTTCTTCTTTAGTTTTGAGGCCGTTGACATCCAGCCTACTAGACTTTTTCAGGTTATTCCGTTTAGAAGAAGACACAATAAGACACAATACAGAACAGACAGCAAATATAAACAAATAACGATAATAACAAGGAAGTAAATAATGAAAGGCCAGTATTTTGCTCAATTGGCAATTCCTGAACATTACAAGTCGTTCAGTAACGTAAATTTCAATTGACATTAAAAGGGATACAGGAGGTATGCATGGTGACAGTGACGGCTGTCTGAACTGGACTTTTAAGGGAGTCAGAATGGGTCATTACTGCTGCACAGGTGGTGGGATCTTCATTTAATTAGCCTATGCACTTAAATATGCAAATCTTTTAAGTACCCCCCAACACACACACACACACACACACACACATTCTCTGTCTCTGCCTGTTTGTCACTCCCTTGCTGGCTCTCTTTGTTCTCCCGTGTCTTTTTTGTGTTTTGTCCTAACCTTGTTTTTTTTTTTCCTCCTGTTTATTCTGTTTCATATCAAACCTCAGCATACTGAAACTTTTGCGCCTGTTGTGCTATGATGTAGGCGAGGATTTGTGCACGTTGGGTTTGTCTGGCCTGCACAATTTACGTGAAGTAAAGTGAAATTAAATTAAATGAAGTGAAATTAAGAGAAGGAAAAGTGGGGAAGGGAAAGGGGAGGAAACACCCCCAACTCCCCTAACCCCCCTGTCTGGTTTCACTGAAAAGCCACTTCTCACATTCCAGCCGGGGGTGTGAACTGACTGTGAGACCCGTCTTTAGCTTTCAGAAACACAGCGGTCTCAAAGTGTGGTCCGGGGCCCCCCAGAGCTCCCTGAGAGGTTTATGAAACTGTTAAAGAATGAAACTAGTTTAAGAAAATCATCTAATTTCCTGATACACTGAGGGCGACAGGCCGCCCTGGGTTCTGGTTTCTGATCAAGATGATGTAAATCTGAAACAGGGCTGTATGGGGAGAAATGTGGAGTTATTTGGGTTACACATGCATGCATTACACTGCTTTACATTGCATGTTATACTCACAGTCATACATTTACTTAGGCTGTTATGCCTTATTGCTTATACCAGTGATTCTCAACCTTTTTCATATCAAGGACCCCTAATTTACTATACATTAGGGGCACAGACCGCCATTTGATGACACTTTGTCTCTTCGACCCAAATCTGAGAATATTTTTATTGTTAGATATGATTTTGTCCAGAATCCCATGACTGTCTGTGTTGTAGGTAGAGAGATAACAGAGAAACTATGACCAAAATTGCCATTCTTCTACATTCTCTAATTGTGTTAACTTCTTGTAAATGAAATAATGAAGTTTAACAATTCATCAGTTTGCTGTGGACCCCCTGGAACCCCCTCAAGGACCCCTGGTGGTCCCCGGACCCCACGTTGAGAACCGCTGGCTTATACCTTACTGATATTCTTCTATGTAACAGCAAACGTTATATTTCCCAACGGCCTGTCTCTCCAGCGACCCTAATTTGGTCAAACAGCAACATACATAGCAATTCTTGTTTTATTTTTAATTTTATGTTGCAATATACAGTATGTCATAACATGTATAGTGGTGTAGTGGCACATGTAACTTACTACAATGTGCAGTATGCAAACTCATAAAGATTCACATAAAGGTTGGTAAACTATTTCACAAATAAAAACTGAGTTTATGTAAACACGAGTTTACCCTCATGATACAGAACTATAGTCATCCTGTAATATATGTTTAAGGGACACTATGCAGATAGCATTGCAAAAATGCATATCATGCAGCTACTATATGGAAAAAGACTAAACCACAGAAAATCCTACAGTGAAGCGAATACAAATAATATAATGTAAGAAAAGGATACTACAACACCATTGAGTGCCACAGACACACAATAAGTCTCAACATTATCGTTAGGGAACCTCCTCTACTTCCCTATATAGTTCTGTAACCATTCGTGTTTATGTATTTTATTGTGTAGGCCAACATGCAGCACAGTTCAGATCGGCAGAATCAGATACTGTGTGAGAGAGGTTATGTAACACTTGGCGCTATAGACTGTAACTGACTGTATGTCATGTCATTTATTTCAAATTCGGGTGGGAAAACGAAAAACCAGCGGCGGGACCACGTCAAATTGCGCCCAGACGTCACTACGCCAACGTGTCCCCCTCTCAGCTTTCATTGGTTGGAGGTTTAAAGGTAACGGCCCTGCTTCGCTCTGATTGGTTCGCGGATTTTGTGCACGGATTTCAAACGACGAGCGACTGGCGCTTTTTCCCCACTTCGTCTTGAGCATTTAATGTTGGTAGACCGGGGCGTCAGGTCAGCACAGTGGAGAGCTTATGAGCCAGGAGGTTAGCTAAGCGGCTAATTGGACTGAAGCAAGAGGCTCATTTTAATAACGACAACACAAACGCAAGGTGAGAAGCTTTCCGTTGCGTTTCTAGCATCAGACCTACTATAATGAAAACCAACCGCACAGCCGGGCTAACGTACATTCTGATCCGTGTCAATAACGTTAGCTAGGTTACCAGCTAGGTTAGTTAGGTTGGTAGGAAGGTTGTGTTGCAGCTAACACTATGAATTGGAAATATCGTAAAATACAGGCTACGTGAAGTGCTGTTAGATCCAGTTGTGTGTCTCTGTATCTGGCAAACTAGTTGGGAAAGTTATTCGTTTCAATTGTATAGTTACTTTCCATGCAGCCCACGATACGCGCGTAAATGGATGTAATCCCCGTCGTTTGTCACTCAGCATTCAACAGTTAATTTGCAGCAAATCCCATCTCAAAAGGCATTTTACTAAGAAATGGTATGCATTGTAAAGAAAGACTGGGCTACAAACCAAAGTCGCCTGACTACGTTAAAGCTCACGTCAGCTCACGTAGCCTTTCCGCCAAATGTACACCGCGCCAAAATGAACTATTTGCTTTGTAAAATAGTTGGCGCAGGAATGTCTAATCCTATTCATACAGACATGCATACAGTTTTTTATATAACCAATCTTATAGTATATGTGTATTTCATTTCTAACACACTGTCATTACTGTCAAGGCTAGTGATTATTAGAAGTAGCTAGCTTGCATGAGTGATCCCATTCAGCTTGATAGCTTTGAGTGTGCTATATGTAACTCCTAGTATAACCCCCTATTTTATCTTCTACTTTTTACAGGAGTATACTGTGTGGTGTGTATGTCCCATACTGAGGCAGTCATCATGAAATGTCCTAGTTACGAGGCGGCCAGGGGCAACAACATGGAGAAAAGCCCCACTGCCCATGCAGCTGTGGCTGCTGCAGAGTCCATGGTGTCTCACCCCAAAACCTCCCCGCTGAAAGATTACATCCCCTTCAAACCTCAGCTTTCACCCGTGGGTGTGACTACAGTGCTGTTCTCCCTCAACAACGACACCAGAGCGGTCCACAACAAAGAAAACAGCAACAGCAGAGAGCATGACAGGACTTTGCAAGAAGGGTTCGAGGACAGCGGCTACCTGTCTCTACACAACAGCCAGATTGAAGATCACCATGGGGAAGAAGAGGACGACCATGTCCAGGGACAACCTCCAGCGACTCCTGCTACACCTCAAGAAAAGACGACTACATTGAGGCATTCTCCTTCTAAGTGCCAGGGGAAGGCGAGCTCCAGCCGTCCCGTGTGTCTGGTGACGGCTTCCACTCCCACGGTTTGTCCAGGGAGGAAAGTGTCGCCACAGTTGCTGTCGTCCAGCCCCGCCGGCCATCACAGCGACACCAACCTGCCCATACTGAACTTCCAGCGGGCCGTGTGTGAGGAGCTCGCCAAGAGCTTCCAGAGGAATAAGAGGTACGATCACACAGCTAACATTATAACCAACGAGCAAGACATTCCCTTCCTCCTTGGTGTAAAACAGTGGAATACACACTCATATTCTTGGTCAAACTGTATTTAGAGGCAGTATAACAGGCAGGAAACTAACAACTATCACCATTCCTCTTGTTGAATGTGAACAAATTATCCATTGGTTCCAGATCCCAGCCCTTCTTTGATTTGCTCCGCATAGTTTTGTTTATGGCAGAGCTTATTGTCGCTACATAAATGAAAATTAACTGGTCAGACAAACACGCTTCAAGGAAATATTTTCATGTATTTTTTCCCTCCAATTCAGAGAGAGCATAGCGATAGCACTACTGGGGTTAAGGTTTGATTCCCAACTAGGTGCACCTACACTAAAGGTGTATACACCCATAGGAATGTAAAGCATCCATTAAATGACATGAAGTACATATGTTTTCATGTGTTTCAGGTATGACTGGAGCTTGGTTGCTAAGCTGGCAGAGGATCATCTTCTGGACCGGGTGATCGGAGCCCAGATGGGCCGAGAGCACGTCGATGTGTTTTCCTCTCTGCTGTCCAGGAACATGAGAGGAATCCTGACCCGCATCCTGGCTCTGCTGGGGGACATGGACCTCATCAGGTAAAACTAACACAACTGCAGAAAACTGATGCTTCACTGTGAGACTTATCATGTAGCAGGAGAAAGAGGGTTTGCACTCTAGAGATGACCGGCATGCAAAGGTGTTTAAATTTTAATTCAGAGGAGCGGGTAAAGGTGCAGACGTTTCAGCCCTTCACTTTTATTGTTCTGTTCAAAACCAAACACATCTGGTAACACCAGATCTGCTTGAAATTAATGGGAAAGTCAGGAAATTAATAGGACAGTCAGGTTACATTAGGGGTAACTAGTTTTTCCCCTCCAAGGTTTGATAATTTATTGCCATATCAACCAAAATGATCACACAATTTTCTATGTGCTCAGTACAAAAGCAAGACATTTGGGTATACCCCCATAAAATACTCATTCTAATAGACAGTTAACTGTTGACCGAAGACTGAAATCAGAAATTCATGTGTTTGTGTTTCCCCTCCATAGTTTCCTACTTGTTGATGTTAGCTGTTTATATAACTTGTGTATTTTATTGGAATTCATTTTCAATTGTGTTGTGTTTCCTGTCTCCTAGCTGTAGGAAAGTGAGCAAAACATGGAGGAAGATCATCTGCGAGGATACAGCAGCCCTCAGCAGGTGTCAGCGAGCCGAGCAGGCGCTCAGGGTGAGGAAACACACACACAGCACCATTAAAATGTATTCAAAACCTTTAATTTAATGGAAAGTTGCAAGCTGACATGTACAAGGAATTTGTGTTTTGTTGCCTCTTGGTTCATCAATGGGTTTCCTTCCATGTGTTACATACTTGACATGTTAACAAGCACCAAAACCACGCCCATACATTAATCTGCATACATACAGAGAAAGTAGACTCCCTTTATCTCACTTGGTGTGACATCAAACACCTAAAACTACATTCATAGTCTAGCTGACAATGCCAGGAACTACAGCAGTTGTTTTCAGGTCTGTGTTTTCACCTCAGTGCCAACACCTTATGTAAATGATTTGGGAACATAAAGGAATCTAATTATGGTTGGACCTTCATTGATTCTTGGTGTATTTTTTTTTTTATCCTGCAGGAGTCACAGAGCTCTCTGGGACAGAGGGGCTGCGGTCTGACCAGAGATGTGGCTCTGTCCCGGGTCGTGCTGTCCTGCATGCAGACCCTGGCCTCCTCCAGCCCTTCATCCTCCTCCTCTTCCTCCTCCACCCCGAGCTGCAGGGCCAACAGACGGGCCTCTCCCTCGCAGAAGGACCACACACACACTCCTCACACGCACAGCTCCCAGCGTACTCGCTTCACAGAATACCTGGAGGTGAGTTTGGCTGTACAGACGCTTCATCTGCTCATTTACTACGAGTTTCTTGGTTTTTAAGGTGTAATTCTTGGCACTCATGTTATTACTGAGGGAAACCTGCTCATATGACCTGTGCCACGACTAGGGCTGCGATTAACCCATTATTTTCATCATTGATTAACCTACTGATTATTTTTTTTGCTTCATCGATTAATCGTTTAGTCTGTAAAATGTCAAAATAATGACAAATACCCGTCACAAGTTCCCAGAGCCCAAAGTGATTCTTAAAATGTCTTAGTCTGACCAGCAGCCAAAAAAACCCCCAAAATATTCATTTTATAATGATATGAAAAGGAGAAAAGCAGCAAATTTGTGAAGCTGTAACCAGCAATTGTTGTGTTTTTGCTTAATAAATGAGTAAAACAATTAATCAATTATCTATCTGTTTTATGTCAATTGAAAATACAATTGAAAAGAATGGAAAATGGAAGGTCTTACCCATGCAATGGTGATAGTGCTTCACGAAGAATTGCATACACTGACGAGAGTAAATCAGGCTTATAACATTTCATCTGTTTGTCTCTTCAAGAAGGGAAATGCATTAAGATGATTTTCTGGACTCCTGCTTAAACAAAAGTGTGTGTTTGTTTCGTCTGTCCAGGCGGCCAGCGGTCTGAAGCAGCACGAGTCTCTGCGCCCCTGTAGGCGCTGCGGCTCGCCCGCCACACACCTGTCCGAGGCTCAGCGGGCCACCTGCACCCGGCCCAGCTGCCTGTTCGACTTCTGCACCCGCTGCCAGGAGGCCTTCCACGGCTCGTCCCCCTGCCGCGCCGTGCCGCCCCGCCCGCACCAGCACTCCGCCAAGACCACCCCGATCCTAGCGGGGAGCGCTCGCAGCAAGAGGAACCTCAGGCGCCTGTGAGGGTTGTTACGGTGTCGTGTTTGATTTGAAGTCCGGGGCAGCCGGAGTGGGTGGTGCTCTGGATAAGGAGTTAGCCAGAATGGGGTGGGGTCTTTTTCTTTTTTTTTTCGTTTTTGAGGACAGTTGGACTGTTGTCTTCAAAATGGAGGAAACTAACTCCACCCTTGCCTGGCTGCTAACACCTCAAATCAAACGCATCTACACAGTCAACTGGCATTCAAACAGACTAAGCCACTGCTGTGATGCACCTTTTGACCAACAACAGACTCTTATCACAGAAACTTGATTTTATTGGAGTTTTATTCAATAACTTTTAGCTGGCTGGGACGTCTCCTCTGCCAAGGATGGACTCCAGCCTGGCAGCGATAGTTAACCAACACTTCCATCGGCTTCCCCTTTAACACTCTGGCCAGTAGAGACACTTTCACACAAGCTCAGGCTGAAAACTGCCTGAAACTTCGGATAAGCCAAAGTGAACTGACTGAAAGCACTGTATTGTTCAATACACTGTAAAGGGACAATCGGCCAGGAAATACCACCTGGCTAGCTGTTGTCGTCAGTAAGCGACAATCACATCAAATGCCAAAAAGAAAGAGAAATGGTGCAGATTAGAGATGCTTTATTGAATTGTACAAGAATTTTATTATTTGCTTTTAAATGAAATGGCTGTGAATATATATATTTTGTATGTCACTCTTTAAATGTAACATTTTTAAATAGTTTTTTACAGTTTTATTTCTCAATAAATGTTGATCTTCAGGAGATCTTTCAAATTTCAGATTTATTGTATTTGTATTTCATGTAAATAGAAGTTTCATAAAACTTGACTTGTGTCTTTGTTTTCCTTCATGGCTACATGCCTCCCCTAGCCGGCTGCTAGTCAAATGCTCGGAAGCCTTTTGGCTCGACTTTGCTGGCTAGTGAAGTGGTGAAAGTGGCTTCTGAAGTCACTGTTGCAGCAGATGAATCCTGAACATAAGTTACAGCAGATATCGTTGGACATTTGTGCCCTTATTTTTTTGGCAGTCAGGATTTTGACCAATAATGCCAAATAAGCACAAACATGAAAAGAATACACAATAATTATTCAGGACCCACAATAAAATCATATATAGAGTTTGAATAAAAGCAAGTAAATAAAATATAATTTGTGCCCTCATTTAAAAAAAAAAAAAAGAAACCAAAAAAAGGGTCTTGATTAAAAATATATATTAGAATGAGTAAAAACTGGTAAATAATTAGTTAAACATTTCTTTATCTCGGAGACTGGCGACCTGTCCAGGTATCTTTCTGCCTTCTGCCCAGTGCATGCTGGGATAGGCTCCAGCAGCCTGTCACCCTGAAAAGGATTTAGCAGCTGAGAAAATGAATGTATATTTCTAAATAATAAAATTATACCAAACATGTAACAATAGGGAAGAAGGGAGCTGCTTGTCGTTTTGAAAAGTATCGTGAATTGACGAAAGGCCATTCAGAAATGAGGTTATTATGAACTCAAACCAAATTAATCAGTATGAATAATTATTAATGTGAAAATGACATGACATTAAATTCCCAAATTAACTTTACAAGATGCAATAGCCAAATGAAGGCTTTCAAATATTTTCACAGTAGTTTTTTTTTTTATTCTTGTTTTGTCAGTCGCCCTATTTTACCACCTGTTGTTTCTACATCCTTAAGCCAAAGCAGTGTTCTTTTTCTTTTAGGCTACTATTTTTCAGAATAAGTTGGGTATTGTATAATCATTTAAAAATGAAAGGAAAAGTTCATTCACCTGCTTATTTACTTGTATATCAGTATTTCATTAAGGCACATGTGTCTCGTTCTGTCACATGTGGTCCTCTAGAACAGTGATTCTCAAACATTTTGGCTTAAAACGAAGCGATGCCTCCTCACGACCCCCATAAACAAGTAGGTGTGTTTGTTTCGCAGCTGATCTGGGTGGGTGGAGCTGCATCAAGCCAGACAGAGGGGAACACCCAAACTGTTTGTCGTTTTTTAAAGTTAAAAGCATGGAGAGGAGAATGACACGATCCCACTGTCTCAGGCTGGAACTGAACCCAGAACCTTCATGTTACGAGGAAGACGCTCTATCAGACTAACACCAGGACTACACAGTGTGCGTCCCACCAGTGGCGTGTCCAGGCCGTTTTGACCGGGGGCGGGGGGGGGGGGGGGCGAGGTGGGGCACAGGCTCAAGCCAGGGTGGCACTGTGCGCGGCATTTAGGAAGGATGCAGGCCGGTCCCACTGCTGTGTGGGTGCTGCTGTGTTGAAAGGACGTGTTTTAATCTCTTTTAGGATTCAGCTGGTGGAGATTGTGTTTGCCCTGTGTGTGTTTAAAGCCGACCTATCTGACCGATATGGCTGTTCCTCGATCCAGGCTAAAAACTAAAGGAGACTGTGCTTTTGAGGTTGTGGCTCCTAAACTTTGGAACTCTCTCCCTCTGGACTTAAGATCTGTGGACACTGGACACCTTTAAAAAGCAGCTCAAGACCCATTTGTTTAGACTTTCGTTTGTGTAATTTTTTTTTTACTTTTGTTTTTATTGTTGGTTTTTTTTGTCTGTTTTTATTGTGTTTTATGTCTGTATGTATGTTTATGCTTTATTTCCTCTGTGAAGCACTTTGTGACGTCTCTGCTCTCGAAAGGTGCTATATAAAGAAAGTTACTTACTTACTTACTATCTGGAGGGATGAAAGCTCTACAGTGAAGTGATGACATTTTGAACATAAGGATACAGAAGAGGATCAGGGCCACGAGAAAAATTTGAGTTCTGAGATTAATCTCAGAATTTTTCTGACTATAAACTCAGAATTCTGATTTTATTCTCAGAATTCTCAGAGAGCCATCGTTTCATGTTTTTAGCAAAAGAAAAATAATACGACAGTTTGATGATCTTGGAGATCTGTGTTTGAATTGTTGAATTCTGGCTTGTGAAACGTTTCAATCATTCATCTGGTCTGAATTTAGAACTGCTTTATGAATTCAATAATCAGACAAATAAAGTTTGGATAATTCTGAGGCAGAATTCCATCCCCCCTTGAATTTTATGGAGTGGTGAGCAGTGATTGATTGATTTTCCCTTTGAAAATTTGAGAAAAATCTGAAAAAATTGACATGATAATGAATTTGTATTGTAGAATTATGTTTTTTTCCTATCCTATAAGTCATTTTGCGACCTCTCAAAATGATGTCACGACCCCCTGGGGGTCCCAGCCCCCAGGTTGAGGACCACTGCTCTATAAGGATGCCTGCACTTTATTTTAGTCTTGTCTTGTGTTGTTTCTCCACCAGAGGGCAGCAGTGTTTCCCTCTCCACCTCCAGCTCCATCTTCTTCTCTGTTGTCTCTAGTCTGGATAAACAACATGACAGGTGACATCATCTGTTATCAATTCAGTGTTTTCAATTCAATTCAATAATTTATTGCCTTGTCAACAAAGTTAATAGGAATTTGCCTCAGTACAACTCTTAAGATGATAGACCATACACAAAATACATAAAATACAAAGAAAAAAAATGTAGATGAAAATAGGTAAATGTTAAACAATAAAAATCCTAAAACATAGAATAAAAACGGCTGTGTTGCCACATACTTGCCACATTATTTTAAGCATACGATCAAATCTACTGAAATTGTGGTTAATGTTTTCATTTTGGCTGCTAAATTCTTCAAACACAAATATTCTTGAAAGTGCGCTAAGATTAGATATAAGATTAGATATCTTCTTAATAGAGCTAAAATATATTTTACTATATTTAAGATCAATTAAGAAACAAAAAAATCATCATATCAATCAATCAAAAACAATTTTCAAACACTTCGATGAATCTTTCCCTAACCCCTCCTGCACTTTTGACCGCATATTTATGAAATTATTGTAGTTATTATTTATGATCATTTGTTTTCATATTTCTGTATCTTGTATCAAAATCATCAGATTGTTTCTTGTTTTTTCTTTCTTTCTGTGCTTGCTGGTTTATTTGTCCCTTTCCCTGCTCATCTTTTATTCTGTGAACCATGTTCGTATTATATAGGGTTTTTTCTGTCATCATTTCATACTGCCTGATGTTTGTATCTTTTTGGAAATCAATTAAAAAAAGCAAAAAATAAAAAATGAACAACATGATCGAAGTGACTGATCAGGGATGGATAGTCTCTTTCTCTCTCTCTCTCTCTCTCTCTCTCTCTCTCTCTCTGGAATTTTTACTGTATCTGCAGGGGGTTGATAGGGTTATTGATCAATACCAGTGAGTCATCAATTACCCGGTCAGCTGCTGAAATTTCTGTCTTTCGAAGCTACAAGAAGTCCATTTTCAAATGGAGATGATGAATTATTTGGATTGAAAACATGTTTAATACATGAGTCTCCTCCCTCCCTCCCTCTCTCTACAGGTGTTTCCGTGCAGCTTTAGCTCATCTAATTGATTGTTGAGATATGGGAATTCACCGAAGTCCACACACACACACACACACACACACACACACACTGGATAGCTTCCCTCTCCACATCACCCACTGTGACTCACAGGTTTGCAGTGATAATGAGTTTGTAATCCATTAAGATGTTACTGTTTCATTTCTCAGATGGATATCATCACTAATTGCTGTGTAATGCGTTACACCTCCATGACAATCAAGCCCATCCACCTGCTTTCTCCACTGTTTTCCACCACTCACACACAACATGGGAGATCCAAATAACAGGATCATCGTTTAACCTTGAGTCACATGACTTGGACTCGAGTCACAATTTTAATTGCTTGAGACTTGAGGCATGGAAAGAAGACTTGAGACTTTACTTGACTTGGGTTCTGGGTTTTGGATTCTTGCCGAGTATCTCCTCCCCTCTTCGACATCATGGCTGGGCCTTCGACGTCCTGGAGTACATGACCAGTGAGATAGGTCAGTGGACACACACACACACACACACACACACACACACAACTTCGACTTTGACTTGTACTCTGATGACTTGAAAAGGTTTCTAAAGTCTTGACTTGAGATCTTGTGTTTGTGTAAATGACTTAGATTGAAAGTGATGAGATTTGTTCCAGCTGACGACTGAATTTAAATTCTGTTTTCTGAATTTGTATGGAATGATTGAATTTATTGAAGTTGAAACTGATTATAGAAATCAAACTCATGATGCTCTTACCAAGTTTTTATCCTATTAAAACCATATTGCATTGAAAAGTCCTAGATATTTAGTTTTCTTTACGACATGAAATTGATACTGGACTCTTGATTTGTTCTGACTTGACTTGTTGTTCTACATATAGACTTGAGACTTGACATTAATAATGACACAGACTTGACTTGGAAATCTAAACTTGGGACTTGACTTGAGACTCGTGCCTCAAGGCTTGAGACTGATTTGGGATTCCAGCAGAGTTGACTTGGTCACACCTCTGCTAATTGCCCTCTAATACACAAATAAAATCAGTCATGAAGTGTAGAATGAATGTTTTATTATTATAATGTTTGGAAGAAAAAGTGTTATTAGCACAGTAACCTTCCCATAGAACTATAATTGGCAAAGAAACAGCGATGGATGTGGAACTGAAACTAAAACAAGTAAACATGTCGTCCTCCATGAACGATGCAGGCTCCCCTTCAGCCAATCAGCACCAAGATGCATCATCCCTCCCAGTTTCATCACAATCAGGCCAGTGGTGTAGCAGTAATTACAGAAGAGGATCAGAGCCACATGAAAAATGTAGGTATTTGAATTCTGAGATTAATCTCAGAATTCTGAGAATAAAGTCACAATTCTGAGAAAAAATAGTGAATAGTGAATATTTTCCTAACCAATCCTGAGTCAGAATTGCGAGATTTAAGTCAGAATTCGTGGGTGAAAGTCAGAATTCAGTGTGTGTGTTTAAGTGAGCACCATGGTGACTCGTACACAGCATGCAGGTTGGTATATTAACTGAAACCTTCTGACAAAATACAATATTAAGCCATCTGGAATAATTTCTGACAAGCTGCTGCAGGGCTGAATTCGGGCAGTGGTGGCCTAAAGGTTAGAGAAGCAAGCTTGTGACCGGAAGGTCGTCAGTTCAATCCCCGGACCGGCAGGATAAATCTGGGTGGGGAAAGTGTAAAGCAGCGCTTGCCCCTCCCTCATTACCACCACTGACGTGCCCTTGAGCAAGGCCCTTAACCCCAACCGCTCCAGTGGAGCTGCTCAGTGGCCAGCAGATCAGACTGTGGTTGTACTGGTCAGCTTCCAGGTGTGAATGTGTGTGAATGTGATCATTGCACGCCTAACCTAACTACAATAAACACATTCTTTGATAACATAGATCTTCCCAAGCTACCAGAACATCGTGCAAATATCTTAGACAGACCCATTACACTAGATGACTGTGAGAAAACACTTCAAGCCATGTCAAAAAACAAAGCACCTGGATCAGATGGTTTCCCCACTGAATTTTCCAATTCTCTTCTGGAACACAATATCGCCACTATTCGTTAAGATGACAACAGAAATCTACAAATCCTCCAACATCCCACCACATATGAATTCGGCACTCATATCAGTTCTCCTCAAACCTAACAAGGATCCCACTCTCTGCTCAAGCTATCGCCCCTTGTCACTCATCAACACAGACATCAAAATTATTAGTAAAGCACTATCTATGAGATTGGAAAAAGTCATTCATATTCTAATTCACCCGGACGAATTGGTTTCATCAAAGGTAGACACTCTTCAAATAATATGCGCCATCTATTCAACCTAATAAATATATCCAAAAATCAAAAGACTAACACAGCCATTATATCATTAGATGCAGAGAAAGCATTCAACCGTGTAAACTGGACTTTTTTATTTGCAACACTAGATAGGTTTGGTTTTGGAGAGTCATTTATTAAATGGATCAAAATTTTTTACAACTCACCCACAACATCAGTAATCACCAATGGAATAACCTCACAATGTTTTACATTAAACCACGGTACTAGGCAAGGATGTCCACTCTCCCCATTATTATTCACACTATTTATAGAACCCCTAGCAGCCGCCATTCGCCAAGACACTCAAATCACTGGAATCACCACCACCAACTCAACCCATAAGGTCATTTTATATGCCGACGATTTATTACTATATATACAAAAACCATCAATATCATTACCTGCAGTGTTTAAACTCATAGAAACATTCTCCTCCATCTCTGACTACTCCATTAATTGGTCCAAAACCACCATCCTCCCACTAAATCAACACCAGTGGAATGCTGCAACCCCAAAACTACCCTTCATCATCTCAATTGGTAACATTCGATATCTGGGCATTGATATTTCCTCCAATCTTCCAGAGTTGTTCCACCTCAACTTTACCCCCATCCTTAAATCCGCCGAAGATCAGTTAAACCGCTGGAATAACTTACCACTCTCCTTTGCAGGCCGCATCGCACCAATCAAAATGTCAATTTTACCCAGAATCAATTACTTCTTCTCAATGACTCCTGTCCAACCAACACCCAATTGGTTCAATACACTTGATTCACTAATCACAAAATTCTACTGGAAAAACATACAACCTAGAATCAAACTCACAACACTACAGAAAAGCAAACAGCTTGGAGGTTTAAATGCCCCAAATTTTCTCCACTATTACTTAGCCAATCAATTACAATACATCATGAAATGGATTCACTCAAATGTTCACCAAGACCCATGGTTAGAAATTGAACAATCAGAATGCAACGAATTGTCCATTAAAGATCTACCATTTCTCTCAACAGCAATAAAAAAACACAACTGCTACAGGAACACAGTCATTGCCACAACTCTGGAAGCTTGGTGGAAAATCAATAAAATCACCAATCACACACCTTCACCATGTAAATTCACCCTAATTTGGAACAACCCAGACTTTGTAATCAACAAGCGCACTATCTCTTTTAATTCATGGAAAATCAAAGGAATCACTCAATTAGAACACCTGTTTGGGAATAATACCATATTAACACTCCATCAATTAATCCAGAAGTTTGATTTCACTCAAGAACATTTTTTACAATATCCACAACTCAAGAACACACTCAGGAAAAAAACTGACATCACACATAACAACTGGCAACCACCACCATTCGTAACAGACCTATTTACATTATCAACAGCCAAGAAACCACTATCAAAATTATACAGACTTATCTCATCAACAAAAGATTCCACCACATCCGTCCCCACCACAGACTGGGAAAAAGATTTATTGATTAATATTGATGCAACCCTCTGGAAACAAATTTGCAATAACATCTTCTCGATGACCAGCAACCCCAGATTACAGCTCATACAGTATAAGACCATACACAGAACACACATAACGCAACACAGGATGCACTTAATGGGCTTCACAGACACAGACATATGTCCACAATGCACTCTCAACACCACAGACAACTACTTTCACTCAGTATGGCTTTGCACACCAACTCAAAATTTCTGGAATAACATAATAACCACCATCTCCCAAGTCTTGGGTCACAGCATTCCACTTTCCCCCTCCCTCTGCCTCTTAGGAGACCTCACACCCATCAGTCACCTACACAAATACCACAACGCCATACTTATCACCTTGACCATTGCAAAAAAGACAATATTGCTCAACTGGAAATACAGACACAAAATAACAACATCACAATGGCTCAATTTGTTAGTAGAACACCTCTCAATGGAACAAATCACTGCATCTAACAAAAATCAAACAGCTAAATTTCATGACACCTGGGCCCCCTTCCTGAAAACTCTGATTAATTATAAACCTGTGGAGACTGACCTGTCTGCCTGTCTGTCCTGTCTGTTCTGTCTGCCTGTCTGCCTGTCTGTCTGTCATTTTATCCTCACTAACACTATGTAGGGGCGGGTGGGGCCTTTTTGGTTTTTGTTTGTTTCTTTTGTTTTTTATGTATGCACTTTATCTTGGTTCTGGAGTGGTGACACCATGTCTGTAAATAATAATAATAATAATAATAATAATAATAATAATAATAAAAAAGAAAAAAAGAAAAAAGAAAGTCAGAATTCTTTTCTAACCAGTTAGAATTTTGTGTTGGTCTAAAGGAAAGGAAAGTTGAGAATAGAAAGAAGTACCTGCCAAAATACTTTGTAAACCACCTGTCTATGTTGAAACTTATATTATTATTGCAGACAGACATAAACCGAGGATAGTGTGTAAACTGGAGGCATTTTTGAGTAATGTTCTGCCTCATCTATTTTGGTTGTTTACCATTGTACTGCTGTTTTGTTTTATGATTGTACTCCATACCACAATGTGTGGTCTAGAGTAAATAAAATCTGAATCTGAATCTGAATCGGAAAGTCAAAGTTCCTCTTTAAAACAGACACTCACCAGCCTGTCAAAAATCCTCTCAGACTAAAATAGCACTGACAGATTTCCCTTAAAAAAAAGAGTTTGTTTGAATCTGTCATCAGAGTTATGAAGCCATGAATAGAACAGAACTGACATTACATGGTTACCTCTGACATTTTCAGGATGACCCACTTCTCTCTCTCTCTCTCACTCTCTCTCTCTCTCTCTCTCTAGTGTCCTGTTGTGATGACAGATTTGCATCAGTGAGTCAAGTTTCATTCATGTGTCAAAAACAGACATGTTATGAACCAGCGGCTTCCATTTAAAAAAAATAAATAAAAGACTTCACTGCCAAAAAATGTCCAACTTAACGAGTCATTTAATCCAGTATAGAGTCTTCAAATCTTACTTTTCTGAAAACCAATAAATATTCTGTCACTGGGTTGAGATAATTCCACTTGTCTCTTATGCAGTTTCACTTGTTGGGGTGGGGACAGGGTGGAGGGATGAATTGTCCCTCCAGTTATTTCAGACTCCAACACACACACACACTGTATTTTAATCGCTCTGCGTTTTAGAAGCACTGTGGAGTTTTACTGAAGCGCACTTTGTGATTGGCTTTGATCAAAATAAAATGGACCCCTTCTCCTGGTTGGATGAAATTCCTTTTAATGCGTGAATTTAAAGAGATTTCGGCAAAAATTAGACTGCCAGGTTTCAAATTTTGATATATCTTTCTCATGTAAATTTGTATCTTTTGTTTCAATCTTATAAATGAAGTGAGGAAAAACTGAGTTGCATTTAGGCTACTACTACTACTATGCCGAAACGGCCCAAAAGATCCCAAAATATCTAATGTTGGCGAGTCTAGCTTTCTCTGGATAGAGTGCTAATCTGCTGTTTAAGAGACAGTTTGGATGATTTTTGATGATTCGTCAAGTTTTCCTACCGGTGTCCATACCAACACCAGAGCTTCATATGGACAAATTGGGCAAATCTACAGCATCTCATTTAGTGGGGATGGGAAGAACATCTCTGTTGCAGCCCCACTTTGTGATCTAGGCTGAATGATCTTGGCCATGTTTATCAAGTTAGAGCCACTCAGAGGGCAAAGGCCATCCTGGCGGACCCTCAGCACCCTCTTCATGCAGAGTTTCCACTCCTGCCATCAGGGAGGAGGGACACTTTCCCTAGAAGGCCCAAATCAAACAGATATTTGAGATCATTTGTTCTGTCAGCTGTTGGGTTTTTAAACAAGCTGTAGGCCTAGTTGCTATTGCACAAACACTTTAACAAAGGACTGATGGAATCTAAGTGCTTTATATCTCATTGCAACTTTATTATGATGACATCTACTGTATGTTATATGTATTTATGTCTTTTATTTATTTATTTTATGTTGTGTATTGGTTGTGTTGACTACTGTTTGCAAACCAAATTGCCCCTCGGGGACAATAAAGACTATCCAATCCAATCCAATCCAATCCAATCCAATAAGACAAGCTGTATTCTTACATACAAACCTTGCCTAGTGCAACTTTAACATCACTAAAATATGGAGAATCCAATGTAAATGTGTCACAATTCCACTAACCACTGAGACAAGTTACCTACTATCCACAATTTTGATTTTGTACTATCAATCATTTTGTGTTCTTTCAAAATGCAGACATCTTTCAGCTGAGGAGTTTTGTACAGCTCACTGCAGAGAAGAGTGTTAGCTGTATGCCGGCTATAACATGTAAGAAAACGTTAAAAGGATGTCGCTAAACTGAGCTGTGTTATAAACCGTCACCTACCAGAAGACGCTGATGTCCCTCTGCTGCTCCTGCTGATTAGTCTGTGCTGTCACTGTGGCCTTTTGGTCCCGCTGCGACTCCGGATCATTTCTCTGGCAGATTTATCGATCTCCAGCCGCTCCGAGACACCTCAGCACACAATCAGACCTGCTGCTAATTGTAAAAGTCGTTAGAGCTGCTGTCTGTCTGCCACTTCTGTATGTGTGTGTGTGTGTGTGTGTGTGTGTGTGTGTGTGAGAGAGAGTGTGTGTGTGTTCCCTTAAAAAACAGGTGTTTAGCAGCCGGGGCCGTAGCACCATGGTGACTCGTACACAGCATGCAGGTTGGTATATTAGCTGAAACCTTCTGACTAAATACAATAATAAGCCATCTGGAATCATTTCTGACAAGCTGCTGCAGGGTCGAGCTGAATTCACTCAGTATGAAATGTGAATGTATAAAGTTAATTCACCGAAAGCTAAATATCCATTCAATCATGACTGAATATTACAAATGAAAAGCGAGAAAAGTTCTTGGTTTTATATCTGAGATCTTAGATATCAAATACTGAACGGGCATAATGTGTGTTTACATACAGTACATGTGTGTTTGAACGCTGCTACATATAAATGTGTCATTGGTAACACTTTACAATAAGAGTCACTAAGTTAAGGGTTGGTTAATGCTTAATAAGCATTAACTAACCTTAATTCAGTGGTTCTCAACGTGGGGTCCGGGGACCACCAGGGGTCCTTGAGGGGGTTCCAGAGGGTCCCCAGCAAACTGATGAATTGTTAAAATTCACCATTATTTAATTTACAAGAAGTTAACACAATTATAGCATGTAGAAGAATGACTGTTTTGATCATAGTTTCTCTGTTATCTCCCTACCTGCAATACAGATAGTCATGGAGTTCTGGACAAAATCATATCTGACAAAAAGAATATTCTCAGATTTGGGTTCAAGAGACAAAATAAAATCTCATCAAATTGGGGTCCGTGGCTGTAATGTGGACTGAATTAGGGTCCTTGATATGAAAAAGGTTGAGAATCACTGCCTTAATTAACAGTTAACTAATGTGTCTGGTAATCATTTACTAATGGTGTTCATGTTAACTAAGGTATTAATTTATACATTATTTAATAGTCATCTTTATAAACTATTAAATAATGTATAAATTAATACATGTATCAATTAATTAACACCATTAGTAAATAACACATTAGTTAACTGTTAATTAAGGGTTAGTTTATTAACATTAACATTTATTAAGTGTTAATTAACTAACCTTTATTAAGCATTAACTAACCCTTAACTTAGTGACCCGTATTGTAAAGTGTTACCGTGTCATTGTGTTTGATCGTGTTGGTGTGTGTATTTGTGTGTGTTAGTGTGTGTTCCTGATGGCGGGGTATACCCGTGTCTCTTCCCTCCACCTTCTTTTTCCCATCATCCCTCTCTCCCTGCCCTCTGTCACTCCTCTTTCCCGTGTCTCTATTCTTAGACAGTGTTTCATCTGTTCATGCTTTTAAATTCACTCTTTTTCTGTTTTTTTCTTCTTTGCATAAATAGCACAGGCTTTCAGCCCAAGGATAACAACATAACAACATCCAGACCACGTGAGCTGTGTGTGTTAGTGTGTGTGTGTGTGTGTGTGTGTGTGTTTTCTGGTCCATGTGAGCCTGATGTGCAGTGACTTCCACCTGTCACCCGACCGTATGTCACCGAGCCAAAGTTCAAAGGTCGAAGCCCTGAAACGAAGCTGTCAGTCGCACACGCCGCCGGGGGGAAACGAGCAGGAAGCAGGAAGTGAATGAAACTCTGGAGGCGGAGACGGGAGAAAGGGAAGACCGACTGGTGACTTCATTCTCTAATCCGAAAGGACAGATCAAACACACCAGAAGTAAACCGGCTGGGAGTGAGCGGACTCGCAGCTTATTGGCTGTCAGGGAGCAAGCTGGCGGCTCATTGGCCGACTGAAAAGCCCCAACATGTCTGCAACACCGTCTGCAACTATGAAGGCTAATGAAGGTTGTGTCGTCTTTTCCAGCAACACACTGCTTTACATTCACACAGATACACACATTCCCACACGGAAGCGGCGGATAACAAGGAGAGACATCTTCACCAGAAGCAATTCATGAGATTTTGGTCAGAATTGATCAATATGATGTAAACTGATGGGAAAATAGGATCCAGGTTGAAAACAGCCAGAATAAAGGCCCATTCACATGTAGAAGGATAACTATAAAGAAAAACTATAAACTATAACCATACACTGATGCTCAAACATTCGCACCACCATGACATCTGTGATCTACGGAAGAGGATTAGGGCCACGTGTGAAAAATGCATTTGAGTTCTGAGTTTAAAGTCAGAATTCCCCGGGTCAGAATTCCCCGGGATGCCCCGCCCCCTTCTCTCTTACAACTTTAATTTGACTGGTTGAAAATGTTTTATTGTTGTTTTCTGCATAAAAAAAAACGCTCTGAGTTTGTTATCGTTGTAGTGGGAACACAGATATTCGACGTAACTTAAAATGATTTCAATCTTATTATAGTTATAGTTATCTTTATAGTAATTGTTCTAGATGTGAATGGGCTTTTATGCTTTAAGACTTGCCGCATGGAGATATTTGGGTAGCCCCAGAAGTACGGGTCGATCTGCCCAAAAAGGAAGTAAGTAGGGACAATCACACACACACACACACACACACACACACACATACACTGTCCGTACAACCACAGCATCTCTTTGGTTAAGTGGACGTAATGAAACACAAACATACACACACACACACACACACACACACACACACACGCACGCACACACACACACACACACACACACACTGTGCTCGGTGTTAAAAGGCTGTAGCCCTCTCTCTCTGTCTATTTTTACCCAGTTCAGCCCATTAAGATCAGCAGTGATGAGAGTTAATGAGTGAAGCCTCTCCACAAGGCCGGCAGTAATCACATATCACCCACTCTGTCCTGGAGAGTGGACACACACACACACACACACACACACACACACACACACACACATGCACACACACACACGCACAAACATATACACACATATGCAGAGAAACATCACAAAAACATACGTACACGTCCAATACTTACACAAAAACTCATGCACACACAAACGCACAAACACATGCGCGCACACACACACACACACACACACACACACACACACACACACATACACACCACACACACACACACACCCAGACTGAAAGGAAAGACATCTTCACCAGGGTTATTTATGACAAAAAACCTGCATTACAGTATTATAGGACAATGGACCAAATGCCCTCACTCCCCCCACACCCACACCCACACACACACACACACACACACACACACACACACAACTAAAAACACATACACACATACACACATGGACAAGATCATATACACACATATAGTAGTTACATACAAAAACATGCACTTGGTTGACAAAACAAGAACACTTTTACAGACTGGATCCTCTCTATTTTAGGGATATTGAACGATGAATTTCCTCAAAATGCACATGTAGCATTTTAGATGGATCTATTCCATATTTGGAATCAAACTGTCCAGTAACAGACTGTGATGTCGATGTGAGCTGACGCTGATTTGGCGAATTCCTCTATTTCTGTAATCCACACAGAGAGCTTGGCATCTAATAATAAGATCGTCTGATTTTGACCCGCGGCACATTGCTTATGACATTTATGAGTCAAATATCCGCTGCCATTTTGACACTTGTAAACAAAGTGAGTCACGCAGCAGAGACCGAGGGATGTCTTTTGTCGCCAGATGATGAGTTCAGTCTGGCCTCATGAAATTTTGTTAATTGAGCACGATGTCTTAAAATGCAAATAACGAGCTCCGTGTATGAAAAAGCGAGGGAAATCCCGTTCCCCTCTAGGAAAGGATTAGGTGGAGGAAACATGACTAGAAACAGTAAGTAGTTTGCGTTTTCATTTTCATTGAAACCTAACCTTAAAGTTTTAGTTGCCTAAACCTTAACCTTAAAGGTCCCATATGGTGTAAAACAGGATTCCCCTTGCCTCTTTGATTATAAAGGAGTTGGATGGTCTATCTAAACATGGTGAAAGTATCAAAACGCACGGTCGCCAACTAAATCCACACAATCCATATTAGAAAAGCGAGCCTCTAAACGAGCCGTTTGGACTTCTGTAACTTTGTGGCGTCACAAAGGTTCGCTCATTATCATTTTTGTAAGAAATAATAGACTAACAAAGTGTTTTTTTCAAAGCGGTTGAGCGGTTGTCATTGTTTATTAACCGGAGAGTTTTCCCTACCTGTAGCTGCCGGGCCGCAGCATCTCACGTTTCACTCTTGAAACGGTTAGCCAATCGGAACAGAGGGGTCGTTAATATTAATGAGCCTTAAAGACACGGCCACAGAAAAAGGCTCAGAGAGATGCTGGAAAATGAACGTGGAAAAATGGATTGAGAGTGTTTTTGGTTCATGACACCACACACACAGCTTTGAATGGACCTCAAGACACAAAACCAAACACTGGAAAGTGGAGAATATGGGACCTTTAACTTGCCTAAACTGAACTGTTAGCTAAACTTTTTAATGTGACAAACAGGTGAAAATGGATTACAGTGATGTCAGGTTTATAATCAACTTTTGCGGTGAAACTCATGACAAGTTCTGGCTTTGCAGCTTGGCCAAAGTGGGAAAAGAAGGAAAACTATTTTAATGCCATAGAATTGTAATGAATAGAACAGGCAGTCTGTCCATTTGCACTGAAACATTTTCTTTCAGCAGCCCTCTGTGGTGAACATTTCGTCCTGCAGCGGCAGAACGAGGCTGTGGAAACTCACACCTGGGTCAGTGAGGTGTCTGCTAATGGTGTGAAGTAAAAAACAACAAAACAACAACAAAAAAAACCAAACTTGAATGAAAGCACGGCTACTTTCAGGCCTTCAGCCGCTGTGGAGCCCCATCACACATCAAGCTACACTCCATTAGCAGCAGCCATTGCAGTCTATCTTTACTAAAACTGTGAAGTAGAGGTGAATAGCCAGAGTATTTACCAGCTGACTTCTTCAGATGGCCAAAAAGAGAAAACACTATTATGGTTTCAAACAGCTCCTCTGTGGAGTGGAGCCGTGAAGAGGGCCACATCTTCCCCTCATGTCTATTTTTAAGAAAGGGGAACACATTCAACAGGGATGTGATATTCAGTTTTTAGGCCCAATAATAGCATTCTACGACACCGTATTAGGGCCAGGTGATTTTTTTTTTTTACCACAGCCAGGGGGAGGGGGGAGGGGGGGTAATTCAGAGACAAAACTCAGAATTTCTGCAATTAAAGTCAGAAATTTGCGAAAAATCATATTTTTGGCAAGGAACCAGGTGGAACACTTCAGATCCACAGCACACACAGCCTGAACATGAGGAGGAGCAACTAACAAGGCATCATTACTTTTCTAGATAATGAAATTAATGAAGTTGGTAGGTTATGATTCAGAGGGTTTTTTTCTGAACTATCCCCCTTCCCCCAGCTGCAGTAAAAAAGAATTTCACCTACAGTGGCCCTAATATGCTGTTGTACCATTCAGCAGGAGCCGTAAGTAGAGGAAAGTAGAAAAATTACTTCAAAGTTTATCTCCTGCCCTGATAAATGTCTTGTTGGTACAGTGCAGGACTTAATGTCATTTAGCTAGTGTTTAGATTTCAAATAGCTGAGATGAAATCTAAACACTAGCTATGACCTTTGACCCTTTGAGACGCACAAACATCAGTTGCTGCTGTGCTCTTTTAGCAGCACTCTTAATCCTGCTAGAATCAAAAATACACATGTACAAAATATTAGTTCACTTATGAGTTGAATCCAGCTAAATGCCATGACTCCCTATTAATTTCCCTTATTAAATCTCTACCAATCACAAAGCAGGAGATGTAGATGGAGAGAAGCAGACGAGTTAGAGAAGGATTTTTAAGCTTTGAGACAACTGAGGTGTGGATTGTGCAACTCAATATCAGGAAGATGTCCCTAATATTAATATATATGTAGTTGTACGTCTGTATCTGTGTGTGAATATCTGAGAATGCATGTGCACAACTTTGCGTGTGTGTGTGTGTGTGTGTGTGTGTGTGTGTGTATGTGATATACTGTATGTCTGTGTGTTACAGCCTCTTGTTTTTAAAATCACTCATATTGATGAATTTGAAGAATATTTGGCTGCTGGCCAGGCTGGTCTGACATCATTGCTGCTATATAATGACACAACTTAAACATGACTGTGCACTGTCCCACAAAAACATCAAGGACAAAAGTAAAAATGCAATATATTTACGATTCAACTTAATTTTTCATTTTCATTTTTAGCAAGATGTCTCTTCACGGGTAAAACAATATGTCATCAAACAGGATTTGGCTGTTTCTGCTTCTTTTGAAGTCTCGCCACTGTCTGAACTAGGGTTACCAATATTGGCTTTTCAATAAAAATCCGATATCAGCCAGTCAGTGTTGCCCACCGCCGATATGATGGAGGTGAGGAGAAGATTTTACTCAGCAGTTTCATGGTGCTAGTCTGTGAAACCTGCAATGAAAACCTTCCTCACCCTGTCTCAAATAATGATACAGGTGGGGGGGTTTTTTTTAGGTAGTACCAGCGGTCCAGGTTCCTCTCTGTTTCTGCACACAGTCAGCATAGTTAGAGACATCAGCACTTATTTTCCTCCTTCACTGGAAGCCATTTGCTGCCGTTCATTCTTGTCCAGTATGAAAAACAACTTCCACAGAGCGAGAGAATCCATCACAGGAAACATGAAGCCAAACAGGAACTCTCCTCCAGGAAATAATCCTCAGAAACACTTGACTGTCACATCCATGGCTTTTTATTTAGACCGCCTTTGTTAGCCGGCACAGCAGCTTATTTGCATGCATTGCAAAATGACTGGGGGAAATGTACACTAGACAGAAGGAAATGGGCTGTTACTCTATGTGACACCGATATTCTCATCTAAGGAGCTGCTAACTAAACTAAGAATTTCATCAGTCTGGGTTTCAGTGGAGAGTTTTAGTGTCCCATGGTGGTCTGAATGCAGCTTCAGAGGCTTTTCCACTCTGACAAGAATAAACACTGAATCCTTGTAATATTTTTTTTTATTTTTTTTTTGGCATGGAAATTGCCTAAATTACATATATTGGCGAGGGCTATCAGCAGCTTAAATCCAAAAACTATCGGTAATGGTATCAGCCTTCAAAAACCTGTATTGGTTGAACCCTCGTCCTAATACTTACTTTGACTATAGCTTATATATATATATGTGTGTGTGTGTGTATGTGTGTGAGAGAGTGTGTGTGGTACCACAGACGCTCAGCAGCATCATTGGTCTGCAAGGCAAGTAGGTATCCATCAGGCAGATATAAGAGCCAGAACTCAGAAATAACTCTTCCAGCGTCAAACAATCACCCAGACGAAACGACTCGGCTTTGAAAAATAAACCAGCATCTTTTATTGAGTGGTGAGTGGTGACATCACTATATGCTCTACAGGCAGCTCTATGCACAGTTACAGCTTCTCTGCTCTACATGTTGAGTAGTATAAAGTGATTATATGCATCTGTGTCCCTTCAAAATGTGGCCCTCCTCTTCCTCCTCCTCCTCCTCCTCCTCCTCTTCCTCTTCTTCGTCGTCGGATGATCAGGTTTGGAGTTTCCAAAGCCATTTTAGTCAGCACTGTTCCACTGAAATTTGATGGGACAACCGTTCCATTGAAAGTTAACAGGACACTTGTTCCATTGTATGATATTTGTTCCACCGGAAGTTAATGGCGCTATCGTTCCAATTAAATTTAATGACACAAATGTTCCATTGAAAGTTAATGGCGCTATTGTTCTATTCGAGTTTAATGGGGAAGTGGTTCAATTCAAAGTTAATAGTACAATGTGTTCCACTGAAATTTCATAGGGGAATTGTTCCATTGAAAGGTAATGGTGCTATTGTTCCATTGGAAGTTAATGGAATTATTTGTCCAGAAAAATTTTGTCAGACAAATGTTCCACTGATAATTAATAGGACAAATGTTCCATTGAAAGTTAACGAGACATTACAGTGTATCTGGACAGTTGCTCCATTGAAAGTCAATGGCGCTTTTGTTCCATTGAAATGTAATGGGGCAAATGTTTCACTGAGAGTTAACAGGGCAAATCGTCCAATGAAAGTTAATATGACAAATGGTTCCTTTGAAAATTCATGGGGCCGTCGTTCCATTGAATGTTAACGGAACAATTCCACCATTGAGAGTCAATGGGACAACAGCGATGCACGTTGTACTTGTCATCAACAGAACTTGTATCTCATTGCACCTTTTATTCTTAGAGCGTTCCCAGCCCCTTCTGACCTAAACACACCAGGAAACAGCTGGATTTGGGTTTATTTTTTTTTGTTTTTTTTTTCCATTGACAGTATTTGTCTCCTGAAGCTGACTGACCAAACTGCAGGCGGACACACATCTTGATCAGGACGGCCCGCAGAGTGTTTGGACCAGAATCTTTAGTGTTTAGTATCTTATATACAATGTAAACATGTACTGTGTCGATCGATAGATAGAGAACCACGTTGGAGAACACGTCATAGTTGGCTGATTGATTTTCGGATGTCCTGTTGAGTAATACTGCGATATTTTTGGAATGGACGGTTCCATGAGGATGACTTGAGGTATTCACACGAGCGCTGGCCTCTCCTCAAAGCGGCTGTGAGGGAGAGGAGGAGGAGGAAGAGGGGGAGGGGGGAGGGGGGAGGAAGAGGAGGAGGAGGAGGAGGAGGAGG